>NW_012151940.1:811243-828747 GCF_000956105.1 Propithecus coquereli
AACTCATAAAATAAACAAAAAAGAAACAAAAGCCAAAGAAACACAAAGCCCACATATGCACGCGGTGATCACGGAATGTTGAGGTCCAGCGTCCTGCTGGGTCACTGACGGCGCCGGCAGCCACGGGCACCGCCTCCGATGCCAGCCCACGCGTGACCTCACGGCGGAGGCCGAGGACGGCCTTCGTACAGTGTCCCCGACGTGTCAGAGAAGTTTTAATACTTCAGTAGTGTCAATAAGCTCTGCAAACTTACCCCCAAATTTTTAATTTTTAGTTCAAGTTGCTTTTAGGCTTTTTTAGTTCTGTGAATTTGGGACAATTCCATTTTTAATGTTTTGCCTCAGTCAATGCTCACCATGTGCAAGCGAGGCCTATCATCTTTTTAAGTTTCAAATTTAAAAAATTTATGGGTCCAAATTCACAAATTCAGTAAGTGTAACTCAAATAATTACATTTTAAACGACCTCTTTTGCTAGGTTTGTTTCGTTTATATGTCTGAAGTTGCTAGAACTTAGCACCGCACGAAGAGGTTTGGGACACGTAGAGGTTTGGGACAGTACATCGCGCATCTCAAATGTGGCCAGATATTGACACGGCATCAGCTCTGGGGAATGGCAGGTGGGTCTTAAAGGGCCAGGATGTTACCAAGCCGCACCCCGGGAAGCCGCAGACGTGCCCCACACTCTGGGCTTCTCTCAGCCCCGTGTACACCCGACCTTCCCCGACCTTCCCCGCCGCCCCTGGGAGGACTGGGCTCCGGGGGGGTTTTCGGGCAGGGTGGGAGCGTGCGGCTCTGGCGGGACACTCAGATTTCAGCTCTTGCCCATCTTCTCCTCCCCCGAGTGCTTTTCTCCTCCATTTCTGCTCGACGGCAGTTTCCCAGACTCCGTCCCGTATCTGTCCTCTCCTGCCCGCGGGCCTGACCCTCTGCCTTCCTCGTGGAGAGGCCACGTACAGGGAAGGAAAAAACAGACAACATCGGCAGGAGGGACGCTGGCTGTTTTCAGCTGACATACTCGCCCATTTCTGCTCTCACACGCATGTGCTCCCAGCTGTGAGGACAGCCGTCCCGCCTCCTGTCCCGTGGCTCCGAAGCTCTGCTCAGGCTTGCAGAGAGGCGTGGGCGAGCCACGCGCTGTTCCCAGGCCGCCCTGGCTCCGCAGACGGACCGCAGCATCGGGGCCCCGTGGACACTTGCCCACCCTCCCGCCAGGCCTCTCCCCCGCCAGTGGCTCTCTGCCAGGTGGGGTGCCCCTGGTGACATGGTGACACGGTGGGGGGGGCACTGCCTTTGGGTGGAGTCAGACAGAGCAGGATGCGGATCCCGATCATGTCATCCGTGTCCTCTGCTGCGAGACAGGGCGCCAGGGCTGCCCGCCTCGTTAGGTGACGATGAGCGTTGACTCCCGAGCCCCGCGAGGACCGACAGACGGAGCTCGGCAGTCCCACGTCTTGAACACGAGAGGGTTTAAGCAGCACATGGAATGGCGCTTGGTAAGCCCTCAATAAACATAAGCTATTCTAATTTCTAAGCATGCATGCACTCCCAGTAATAGCTATTTTATTTCCCAGTCCTTCCTAAGTCACCAACTTAATAGACTCATTTCTAAAAGAGAAATGGGAAATGGATGCTTCTAGAAGTGTGCTGGAAGTTAACATGACTTCATTGCTAGGTTGCGGATCCCCTTCTCTCCTGCCTGTATGAAAGAACTCAGGGCAGCGTCCACCATGTCTGATTTCCAGTGGGACCCTTCCCTTCCCACCGCCCCCGTGGTTTCTGGAAGATTCTGACACTGCTTCTGCTTTCACAGCTGCACTTCCCCTCAGGACCTGGGATCCGATTCATTCGGGCCCCAGACGTGAATCCGACGGCAGAAGTCAGACCCACTCCAGCCCTCACTTTCCGCATCCATCCATGTAACAGGCGTGGGGGCGGCCCCGGTGCCGTCGGATGCTGGCGAGAGCTCGCCGTCCAATGTCTCAAACAGCAGCTCCCACCACTGGCTTCATCCTTTTTAGATTAAAGATCATTCCCCTTGCTGAGGAAAATGGAAACAAAGCGGGAGTTGAGCGGCTCTGCTTCCTCTCTGTCCCCCGGCAATTCCACATCATTTCCTCCAAACCACGTGTTTTCCTTCCCCTGTTCTTCTCCATCTGGGCAGAGCCTAAAAAGCCCCTTCTGATGAGTTCAGCATTTTCCCCAAGCCGCTGCCCTGCCCGGGCTGGTTCTGCTTGGAGCCCTGCTTTCGTCTTTCATGCGTGGCCAAGTCTGTGCCTGGGGGAGATTTTACGAAGCTCCACTAATTTCCTCAATGCCTCCGCCGTTCCCCCCTCCCCGTGCAGCGATTAGTCAGGGTGAGCTAGTTTTCGCTGCAGTAACAAACGCCTCCCCTGGCTTCCAGCAATCAGGAGCGATGGTTTAATTCTTGCTCACTCAGCCAAGGACAACCCAGCACACAGGCTGACAGAGGCGCCCCGGGACAGGTGGCCTTCTCGGGCACGCAGCGGGGCGGGAGAGCCTTCAAGGGTCTCACACCAGCAGGTAAATGCTTCTCACGGTCTTTGGCCAGAACTCACCACGTGGCTCTGGCCAATACCAGGGTGGTGGGGAAGTGACGACCGGAACACGAGTGAGCACAAGACGTTCGGGTCACAGGCTGAGTCACCGTCACATGGTTAGAATTTCATTTTTCAAACCCTCCCAGTCCTTAAGCAGTGCGGACCCTGGAGAGCGTCTGACCCCAGCGTGACACCTACTTCTTGCTGCTCCCTTTCTAACCACTGCGTCATGGCATGGTGGACAGAGGGGAGGAGGCACCACACTCATTCTTGATAACAGCCTTCATAACTCCCATGCCGATAGCATTAATCCCTTCACGAGGGTAGAGTCCTCAAAACCTGACCGTCTCTCCTAAACACCCCTCCTCTCTAAACTGTTACGTTAGGGATTAAATCTCCAACACGTAAACTCTAAGGGACACATTCAAACCGTAGCAGTAGGTCTAGACTCTAGAGCAGGACCTGAAAGTCCACGTTTCTAACAAGCTCCCAGGTGATATCGGTGCTTCGGGCCTCTGGACCCACCTTGGGTAACAAAACTTTGGAGGACAACACGGCCCTGAGCATAAGTTCCCCGCAAATTAGGAAAGCTCTTGGGGAGGAATTTTGAATTTCATGGACCACGGAATTGGTAGAGGCTTGAGCTAATTTTACATGGCTCTTGTGGGGTAGCGGGGCCTCAAGCTAACATCTGGGCTACATAAGTATTTAGTTGTACAGAACACAACTTTTTTTTAAATTTTTTTTTTTTTTAAGATGCAAAAGAGTCTGAAAACTCCTTTTTTGGTCTGCAGGCAAAAGCCTCCCTGGAGAAAGAAGACCTCTCCTGCTGCCCCTGCTCCTTCCTGCACTGCCTGGCCCTATCTCGCCCAGGATGTACAGGGCACCCCAGCGAGCCACCAGCTGGCAGTAGCAGGTCTGCCGATCCCCTCCCCCACCTCGTGCTTTCCAAAATGTTAAAATTACAGCAATTATGTGAATTGCTGAGGGGGATGGAACTGTAAGAAATGGATTAGTACAATAGAGCACATGTCATAAACCCAGGGGAAAGTCCAGCACTTTGGGAAAAACAAAAATAAAAAAATATATATTTTGCACATATTCCATAAAGGTCGGGGGGCGCCTGGGGATGCTCCTAGCTGAGAGTCTAGGAAACCTACAATGACTGTGGGAGTTCTGTGCTGGGATGGGGTGTGGTCCCCTCTCTGACAGCTCCAATGTACTGCTCCAGGACGCAAGTGTCTTAGAGCTGCGTCTCAAAAGCAAACAGGATGTTGCTACAACTTTCATGATATTAAATTTGAGCTCATCTCTAACCTGCCAAGAGCTGCAGCCCTAACCCCACCTGCCAACTTGTTTCATAGCTGCCACTTAAAATCCAGCTATTAAAACCCAAGCTCATGTTTGGCAGTGTCTGTGTACACCGAACACGTGCACGTCCTATGACCCAGCTAGTCTGCTCCTCGGCGGGTGGCCAAGAGACACGCGTGCATGTGTGCTGTGAGCATACCTTCGCGAGCGTGCTCAGAGCAGCCCTGTTCCTAACCGTGCTGAACTGGGAACAACTGAAATCTCTACCAACAGCAGACAAGGTGAGTGAGTTGTGCTGTATGTATACAGTGGCGTCTTCTACAATGTTAGGAATGGATAAACCATAAGTATACCCAATAGGGGTAAATTTCACAACACCTTAAATGGAAGACAAAAGGAATATAAGATATTAGAAGTCAGGATAGTGTGTCCTCGGCAGGAGTGGGGACTAAAAAGGAAGGGAAGGCAGGGAGGGGTGTCTGTGGTGTTGGCTGTACCCAGTCCCTGATCCAGGTGCTGGTTACACGAGTGTTCACGGTGTAAAGACTCATCAAGGTGTGTGCTCATGATTTGTGCACTTGTCCCATATATAAGTTATATTTGAATTAAAAGTTTACTTTAGGCCGGGCTTGGTGGCTCACACCTGTAATCCCAGCACTTCAGGAGGCCAAAGCGGGAGGATCGCTTGTGGTCAGGAGTTTGAGACCAGCCTGGGCAACATAGCAAGACCCCATCTCTATAAAAAAGAAAATAAATTAGCCCAGCATAGTAGCACACACCTGTAATCCTACCTATTCAAGAAGCTGAGGCAGGAGGATGGCTTGAGGCTAGGAGTTCAAGATCAGCCTGGACAACATAGGAAGACCCCATCTCTACAAAAAAATAAAAATAAAAAAATTAGCTGGGCGTGGTGGCATGTGCCTGTAGTTTCAGCTACTTGGGAGGCTGAGGCAGGAGGATCGCTTGACCCCAGGAGTGTGAGGCTACAGTGAGCCATGATCACACCACTGAACTGCAGCCTGGGGAATAGAGCAAGACCCTGTCCCTAAAAATATATAAAAAAATGAAAATAAAAAAGTTTACTTTAAAAAGAAAAGGCTTAACATTGCCCTCTAAATCAAAGCATCTTTTCTGTTAATGACTTCGCAGCAGCACTTGGAGGTGTCCAGCCCTCCTTCCCCCGCCTCGGCCTCGGCCGGGCTGCAGGGACTCCTTCTGTGTGACTGGTTCGTCTCCGCCATCCTGCTGCGCCTCCCAGTCTGGGCCTCAACCCCTCAGACCTGTCACGATCTCCACCTGCCCGGCTCCCTGCTTCCTGCCTCCCCCGTCTTGCCCAGCATCTCCGCTTTCACCATGACCTCCCTTTACACTTGCAGTCCCCACACCGCGCTCACCACCGAGTGGGAGACAAAGCCCAGCTCCTCTGCGCGGCACCCAGGCCGCCCCCATCACGATTCAGGCTGCAGGTCCTTCCGGCTTCATCCACTCCATGCTCCCTCGCGAGCCATTCCCCCCGCCAAGCGGTGCCCTCCTTCCCAGCCCCTCCTGCGCTTGCCGCCTGCACCTCAGAGCAGAGAAGGCCTTGGCCCCTCAATCTCACTCTTTCCCAGAAGGACCAGCCCAGATTTCTTCAGCCTTCCCGGTGAGACCCTGACTTCAGCCTTATCCAGTTGCTCTCTTCCCAAGCCTGGCCTCAACCATTTGGGGTCGACCTTCCGTGGACGTGGCCCCGTGAAAGGAGCCGGAGAGAAAAACGTGCGCTGGGTATTTGTTTTTTACCCACGCGTGGGCTCCGAACCTGTCACCATGTAAAACCCCCTCTGGCCCCCAGATGGGGATCACGCAAACACCCAATCTGATCCTGAACTTCAAAATGCACAAAGAGCAAACTCGGCAGAAAGGACACGCCCACCCACTACCAGAGACGACCGGCGGGAGCGTGTCACGACGGAGAGGCTGGGCAATGCCAGGGACTCACTGAATGACCGGGCTACGATCGCAGGGGTTTGAAGCTCGGCTGGAACTCACTGCCGTGTTTTTCCCTCCTTTTGGGTAAAAAAGCCTCTCTGAATAAACCCCGCTTTTTGAGAGCATCGAGGCTGCAGTCCCTGTCCTGCTGGCCTGGGCTGGGGCTTCTGGGCTCTTCCCCCTGTTGGGCAGCGGGAGGGTGTAGGAGGGAGAGGCAGCGCCGGCAGGGCGCCGCCCTCGCAGCCCTCGCGGAAGGGAGGCAGGTGGGCAGGAGCCGGCAGCGCCGTGCCCGCACCGGCAGGGGCCACCCGCGCTCCGACCCCGCGCGGCCCGCCCTCCTCGCCACGGAGTTCCCAGAGTCACTCACGAGCCAGAAAAGGCCAAAAGGATGCAAATGCTGGTGTCCAAGCACAGCTGGGTGCAAGTTCCAGCCCTGCTGTCTGACCTTGGACCAGGTGCCTGAAGTCTCTTCTGTAAAACGGTGACAAAACCGCCGATTTCGTGAGGGTGTCATAGAACGTATGTGGAGTTTGTAGCAAGGAGCAGTAACTCAGCAGACAGCCGTTTTGTTTTATGGGTTTTGGGGAACAGCTGCCGTCTCTAGTTCATTAACCCTCCACGTACGAACTTCCCTCACATTTCCGGCTTCCCTGCATCCTCGCAGACCATAGGGTCCCATGAAAAGTCCGGAGGTCAAGGTGAAGACGTGATTAGAGCAAGCCCAGTTCAGCAGAGTTGGCCCAGGGGCGGTTCCCAGGCAGGGTGAGTCTGCTCCTGACCTCGCTCTCCCCGCATTGCCTCATTGTCTAAAATTCTCCCAAGCTACGGGGTACCCAGCCACCTGTGAAGATGAAGACTGTGAGTCATTCCCATGCTGGCGGTGAACCGGCAATCCGCTGCTACGAGGGACGCGGGCTTCCACTGGAGTCAGGGGATGCGGTCAACTCAGGGGCGCGGACCACTCAAGGGTAGGCCAAGGCCAGCGGGGGCTTCCCTGAGAGGCCCTGAGAGCAGCATCCTCAAGGGCGTGGGCCCCGGAACCAAGATGCCCACCTCAAACCCATTGCTGCCACTTACCCGCTGGGATCTTGGAAAAGCTACTTGACCTCTCTGGGCCTCGGTTTCCTCATCTACACAATGGGCACGGTGATCCCAGGTTATCACGAGGACCAAATGAGTCAGCATGTACACCCCGCCCTCTGTAGCCGTAGGTTCCACATTCGTGGTTTCAACCAACTGGGGACCAAAACCATTTAAAAGAAAAAACAGTGTCCGCACTGAACGCGTGCAGATTTTTTACCATGTCATCGTTCCCTACAATATGGTATAACCACCACTTACGTGACATTTACATCGTACCAGGGGTCGTAAGTCATCAGACATGATTCACAGTACACAGGAGGACGTGAGGGTTACGTGCAAACACCGCGCCATTTTGTATCGGGAACTCAAGCATCTGAGGATTTTAGCACCTCGGGGGTCCTGGAGTCACCCACGTGGGCGCAGAGGGACGGCCGTGCAAGTGTGCAGGGACCCGCCCGGAGCAGGGCGAGTTATCAGCAGTTACACCAGGTGCCGTGATGATCAGGAGAGGCCGGGGCCGAGGACACCGAACTACAGGGAAGATGACGCCAAACACGGATCTCTCCCACTTCCAGACTCGGCGGCCTGGCCAGCCCACTGCTCCCCTCAGCAACCGGCCACTTCCAGTTCCCTGTCCTGTGCTGCCCACAGAGGGGCGAGCCCCTGCACCACAGCCCAGACGCATTTGGGGGGACGACGATGTGGGGGTACCTGAGGACCCTAAGCGGCAGCTCCAGTACCTTCTCCACAGGCAAAATGCGCTGGGGGCTCCAAGCTGCCAGCTCTTCTCGCCTGTTGTGTGAGTCCAGGCTTACCCAGTGCGGCCAAAGCATCGCTACGGCAACCGAAAACTGGGCTGGGCAGCGGGGACGCAAGTGTGGCACGAGAATGCCCGGGCGTCGTGGACGCGAGGAGCGGCAGGGAGGGAGAGCTGTTACTTTATAGACACAGCACCTGAGATCAAAGCTCTTACTACAGTGATCCTTCTAAATAAATCCCATAAAATACCCTCATTAGACCTTGACCTCAGCCTTTAGACTCAAAAGACTTAAGAATTAGCTTTTTGGTGGTTGTTTTTCTTTGCAGTCTTGGCCAGGACCTGACTTTCTCTGGGGCGACACCCATAAAGCGGTTCGTGTCTCCTCTTTGAGCCTCAAGTTCCCCATCTATAAAATGGGGATAAAAACACCACCCAGAGTTTTGGAAGTTTTAAAAGAAATAACGTACGCAGTGGATTTAGAGGTACCTCACCAAGAGCTGGTGACACTTGTATCATGAGCATCAATATTTATTTCCCATGCCAAATAATTGCTCCTCGTTTCAAATCTCCCCCTTTCAAGAGCTCTTTCTCAGCAGCTGCTTGCTGTAAGCGGGACCCTGCCCCTCCTCACTGATGTGGTTGGTACGAAGCTGTCCTCCTGGAGTCCCAGGGCAGAAGCGACCCTGGGCCAGGCAGGGCCTTCCAGCAAACCCCCAAAGAGACTGTCCCAGATTGCCTGGCATAATTAGACACCTAAAAAAGGAAAAGCGCCCACGCGTGATGACTCACACCTTTTAACTCTTCAAGGCGCACAGAACGGCCCGACTAGAAAGAACCTGGTGTGATGACCCTGTTTAAAAGGACGCAGACACCGAGGCCCAGAGAGGCAGCTTGCCCACGGTCACGCAGGGAGGTGGCCGCGAGCCCCCTAGAAATCAGCCTTTGGCGGCCAGAGGGCACTGGGTCGCTGTCTAGGAGGCGGCGTGCCAGAACAGGGCTGGTCGGGGACCCCTTGCAGAGATGTCATTAGTTCTCCTTCCCCCTGGATTAGGGTTTCTTATTCCCCACCCAGACTCTGAGTGACTTGAAGGCAAGTACCGAGTTCAGTGATTTCCCCAGCAATGCCCCGTACGGTGCTTACTGAGCATGTATCACCAGATGGAGAGACAGCTGCTGTACAGTCACAGATGACTTAAAATAAGGCTGTTCATTGATTCCTAGAAATCTATCCAAGCAAATTATCAGAAACACGGTGGGGGGAGCCATTCATAAGGATGTTCATGCAAGCGCTACTTGTAATGGTGAACCACTGACAAAGCAGCAACCAAAACGTCTAACTCTGAGGTAATGACCAATCATATTACAGTATACCCACGTCATAGTATTGAATTTGTATTTTATTTTTATTTAATTTTTTTGAGACAGGGTCTCACTCTGGTGCCTGGGCTACAATGCAGTGGCATCATCACAGCTCATAGCAACCTCAGACTCCTGGGCTCAAGTGATCCTCCTGCCTCAGCCTCCTGAGTAGCTGGGACCACAGATGCCAGCATGCCCAGTTAATTTTTCTATCTTTTGCAGAGACGGGGTCTTGCTCTTGCTCAGGCTGGTCTTGAACTCCTGACCTCAAACAATCCTCCTGCCTCGGCCTCCAGAGTGCCAGGATTACAGGCGTGAGCCACCGTGCCCAGCCTGAAATTGTATTTTAATAACATTTTAATTAACTGAATTTTAACAAAGTGGGAAAATGTCATATAAAAAAAGCAGGTTACAAAAAGATTCTTTTTAAACAATTAACCACATTAAAGAATATGTGTAAAAAAAAAAAACTTGTATTCCTTTATAACAACACAAAATGGAACAAGGCACGGCCCATAGAAGTTCCCACTGCATCGGGGAAGCATCACGAAGGCAGAGAAATTCACTGCTTCCCAAGTGCCGCGTGCTCCTTACACTCCCAGTACCTTGCCTTTAGGACACACGGCTGTTTCTGGCCAGTCACCCCTGACACTCAGCACTTCCGCGTCACTTTAGGCCGAATCCCCGAAGACCCAGCATGCTAGTGGTCCCCCGCTGCGGGAACAGAGATCGTGCACTCCAGATGGTGTAGACCTCACCGGCCCGGGCACTGGAATGGTGGTGTAGACCACAGGGCCCGCCCCCGCCCGTCCTCCCCAGACCACGTTGGACGGGCGGCATGAGAAAGACACTTACATGCTTCGGCCACTACAGTTCTCAGTGTGAAATGTGCCACTTAGTCCGGTGGCTCTCAAAACTCTGCTACTCGTCACAATGCATGGGCTCTTTTAGGAATCCCAGTGTCCTTCTGAATCAAGGACCAGAGACAAAAGGAAGAGAAGAGAAAAAAGAAAAGAAAAGGAAAGAAAAAAAGATTAAGAAGAAAAGAATCCCAGTGTCCAGGTATCTGGGGGTAGGTAGCAAAGAAGCATTTCTGGGATTCTTTTTTTCTTAAATTTTCATATTTTTCTTTCTTTCTTTTTTGTTTTTTTTCCTATCTCTGGTCCTTGATTCAGAAGGACACTGGGATTCTTGAATTCACTCATATTTCCTCAAGCTGGTTAAACGGAAGATAAATGTATCAACAAAATCAAGTGCTGGTTTTATTCTAACAAGGGATGTGCCAGCTCTTCAGAAATGTTTCTCTGCTTTTGTTTCCCTTTGAAAGTATTTTCACATAAACTTTTTGAAAAACGACTGCACTAACGCCAACACCTGTGACGGGGGAAAGCACTCCAGGACTCAAAATACTTCCACAGACAGTCAAGGTCAGTGGTTCTCAGACTTTAAGATTTCTGAGTACAGCAAATATAAAAAAAAGTTGGAGTCACCGAAATAAGGTTCATGGTTAATTTTGCAATACAGGAATCGTTTTAAAAATTACAGCTACCCCCACTGTTTCCATGAGATGCCCCTTTAACAACCTCAGGATTTAGCAAGCCCAGGGAAGTGCTGCTAGTAACTCACACTGCATGTCCTCTTTTCCCCTTTTGCTCACACTGGGGAAACCCTTGTCGCAGGCAGGCTCTGGTCCTCGGCCAGCGTCTTGGAACCACTGATCTAGGTGACAATTAAGGGCCACGCCCTACTCCCCAGGACATTATGTAATATCCAAAGGCTTCCGAACTGTGCCAGCAGTCGAGACTTCTCAGCACTGCTGCGACTTTCAGCTCCACGTCGCTGCGACTCACAGATCCGCCTCATCCCACGTGCCACGGAGGCTGAAGGCTTCGTGCCTGCAGAAGAATTCACGTATGTCTCCAGGACAGAGCGTGCTGCTGACAGAGTCCGCGGCAAGGCCCATCTACGGGGACGGAAGTCGTGCCCCGTCAGCTCCAACTGTCCCTCCCCCCCCCGGCCACACGCACACACAAGGACGACCCCACTGCCACGCATGGGGACAGAGAACTCCCCTCCCAGGCGACCGGTCACCAAGCATAACCTCAATCATTTCTGTGGCCAGCTGCAAGCCGCGAGTTGCACGGATTGTCCGGGAGCCAAGTATGACGTCTTCCCTCTCGGGCGAGGGGCGGGGGAGACCGGAGTTGGCGCCCACGGGCGGGATTAGGAGGGCAAAGGGCAGGGAGCGGCTGAGTAACTCCAAGGGTGCAGAGGCCAGATTTCTGTCCCAACTTGTTCTGCCCAGAAAAACACTGCCACAGACCCACTCCTCTGGGCCTCGCGGGACTTGAGGGTTTCAGTGACGGCTACTGAAAAGCATCTTCGTTCTGCGAGCACTGAGCCACTGATTCTCCCCGAGCGCTGGGAGCCGGTCTCACCCCTGCGTCTTCGGCGCCTGGCCCAGCGTGGGCTCCCGGGAGCTGCAGCTGACACGGCTCAGGTGCGCCCCGACTGGCAGCGGACGGGGACTCGGGCGTAGTTAGGTGGACCCGTGTGATGGGAGAAGCTGAGAATGGCTTTCCCCGGGGACATTAACTAAAGGCGGGGCTGTCTGGGGAAGGCTGGTGAGCCTGCCCTCCGCTGCTGTGAGCTAATCTCCGGGGACTGGGACACGGGCACCCTGGGGTGGGAAATATTTGGGGATTGTCTGGGCAGAGTTCAGGGAGGTCCCGACACAGACAGCGCAGACTTCACGTCTCACAATCGCGCTTTTGTCCTGTGAGCTGCGGTTCCTCCTTGTGCTGGGAGGCGGGACCCCAGATTGCGTGTCCGGGCTCCGCGGCAACTTCGTGCGTGTGTAGAGCTGGAGCACGAAGGTCATTACTCCTTTCACTTGGTCCTCACAGAATTCCTTTTGGAGCTGGAAACCACAGTCTGAGAGAAGCCGGGATCACGGGCGACCCCCACACCAGGGCCCCACACGGCAGCTGCTCAGCTCGCGGCAAAATCGAGGCTTCCGGCCGTGCCCGGCGTCCCCGGCCCGTGCAGCGCGCCGATGATTCGTGCCACAGTTGGCACCCCCAGAAGGGGACACGAGCATCTCCTCCCAGTTTCTACGGAAAGCGTCGGTGGTCACGCATCGTGGGGACTCTTTCTCTCTGCTCACCACTCCACTGACACGAGAACTGCAGCGCTGGTGGCTGGAAACACCAGACCAGAACGAGGGCAGTTGTGGAAAGACGTCGTTAAATAATTAAGCAGATATAGTGCCTTTGTTTTAAATAGTCTCTTTAATTTTGAAAAGATAATCATCATCTTTTATTTTCAGATAGCACCAGCAATGAAGTGCAAAAAAAAAAAAATTAAGGAAACTATTCAAACGGTAGGTGCAAACTGGAAATTCGACCCAAAGGCCCAAATGCCAGCTTGTGCTCACTGTGGGGCCTCCGAGGCTTTCGGTCCCCGCGCTCCCTGGTGGCTCTGGCGTGGCACCCCGTTCCTCCCCGAGGCTCCCACTTCTCTCCTTCATGCCAGGCGGAGTTGCCAGAGGGCACGGCCCCCCAGAGCCCTGCTCAAGTACCTATTACAACCAAAACCTGATTATGGAGAGTCGGGAGTCATTTTTGCACTGTGACAATTACGGGGCTAGAAGCCAGGACTCGCTCCCTCAGCCAATTCTCACGCTGGCTTCAAGGGCTCCCCGGGGGATGTGGTTCTGAGTCTGTTTGTGGGAAAGACGCCCTTCTGGGGTGGCTCAGCATTTCCAGACTCCTCCTGGACTCAGCACCACCCAGAGGCGAGGGTCAAGAATCGTCACCAGGATGGCACCCAGCTCCATGGCCCACAGGCCAGAGCCCACACTTGGCCACGGCCCTGGGGGAGCTAGACCAGCCGAGGGAGAGAGTCTGGTCCATGCACGGCCTTGGAGTCCACCAAATCCCGGGAGGGTCTACAAAGGACCAGACGTGTCCAGGCAGCACTGGTCGGCAGCACAGACGGATGTGACTAGTCTTCGGGTTCAGGGGGTCACCGAGCGTTTAGAGGGATGGGACAGACACTTCACGGACAGAGGCCAGCAGAGGCGAAAGCAGAGAGAGGAGCAACAGCACGTGGGAAGGGCTGAGCTCCGCGACACTGGGACAGAGGCTGGGGCCGGGGTGCTGGGAGATGACACCACAGCCTGATAGGGGCCTGGTCCTAGTTACACGAGACCAGTCCAGTGGCCTGCTGCCTGCACTCGATAAACCTGCCGGAACTGACTTCTTGAAGTTGCAGTCTGGGGTCTAGTTTGCTACCCGAAAGGCATGAATGACGGGAAGAGGTGACGAAAGCATCATGCCTAAATTGGCGCGGGGACCCAGGCTGCCGCTAGGGATGCAGTAGGCAGCACTGTCCGGGTGAGGGCCAGGGAGGGCCCAGGCCAGGATGCCAGCAGCGCGCAGCGTGGGGAAGAAACAGACGCCAAAGGTATGAGAAAGGAGAATTTGAAAGCACTTGGTAACTAACTGCAGGGAACCTAGACAAAGGGAAAAGTTAATGAAACATTAACTCTTGGGGCTCTTCATTTAGAAAAGCTTGACATGACTCATAAACACTACACTTGTTCACGCAGAAATGTTTACTCGGGCCTACTGTGTGTCAGCAACTGCACCAGTCCCTGGAGATGAGACAGGGACGCTGCCACCAGCTGATGATCGTTGTTGGGAAAGGGGACAAACAGAGAATGACAACTTGGTAAGTAAGCGCTAACATGGAAAAGCACAGGCGCTACAGGGACCCGGCTGAGGAGCGGGCAGGGTGAGGAGGAGGAGGTGGGGACTCATGCTGGGGGAGCACTCATGCAGGGGAGGACTCATGCAGGGAGCACACATGCGGGCAGGAGCACTCATGCAAGGGAGCACTCATGCAGGGAGCACTCATGCGAGGGAGCACTCATGCGAGGGAGCACTCACGCGGGGAGCACCCGAGAAGGGAAGAGACAGCCTGTGCAACAGCTCAGCAGCTGAAAGAGAGCGCGGCACTGGAAGGATCCCGAAAGTGCTGCTTGGGTGGAGTGTCGTTTGCAAGGAGGCTGCGGGAGACCAGACCTGCCAGAAAGGCCTCAACAAGGCGTTTGCCTTTTATCCTGAAGTTCACGGGAGAACATGAATGTGTTGCAAGTGGGTGAATAACAAAGACGTTCGAGTTTTAGAAATCCGAGTGGAAGTTACTTGACAAACCAGAGGTGGATCTTCCTCAAGCACCCTTTAGGCTCCCGGGACCACGCGGCGGGTGGACAGCCACCTGTCCACGGCATCAGTGCCGCCTGTGTCTTTACAAGGGGGCTGTGGGCGTCCAGGGCCCACTGCAAATGGCCGGGGGGGCACAGACCAAAGGTTTGCATGAGGCTCAGGAGGAAACCCACGGGAATCGGCACCGGTAAGGTTAAAAAATACCAGAGTTGGGAGCTTTTCACCACAATGAGCAGAGGACTCCGTCCTGAAAATTCCTTCGCTGTGGCCGAGGGGCCAGAACCCTGGGCTGTCGGACCTCGATGCTTATCTCTATCTCCCCACTGCCGGCTTCGTGGCCCTGGGCAAGTGCTTTCCCTCCAGCATCCTCCTCCATACGACGAGAACAACTTCTCATACCTAAAAGGGCTGCTTTGAGGACTGAGAGACACAATGTAAAGGTCCCAGCAGACCTAGGGGAGAGCTCAAAAAATGCCAGCTATCATTTTTCTTTCATTGAACACTTAGGGAGCTTCCTGGTCACCTGCCAAGGATGACAGAGATGAAAAGCACCTGCCGACTGCCTTGGCAGCTCCCCGTCTATCAGCCAGACAGACGCGCTCGCGGCCAGATGCTTCCATAGGTGGCCCAGCTCGGTGCGGGGTCGTCCACGACGAGAGCCGGCAGCCAGGCCCAGGACCCCTCTGCAAGCAGGCTGGTCCCTCCAGCTCACCCCGCGCTGCCGATGCCAGGCCAGGCCAACCGCTCGAACAAAGGAGGGAAAAGCTGTTCTGCTTCTTACAGAGCAGACCCCGCCCAGGGATAGTCTTAGCCTCTGCATCAACACCCCCTCAAAATGAAAGAGCAGAAAAGAGGCCGGGCGCGGTGGCTCACGCCTGTAATCCTAGACCTCTGGGAGGCCGAGGCGGGCGGATTGTTTGAGCTCAGGAGTTCGAGACCAGCCTGAGCAAGAGTGAGACCCCGTTTCTACTAAAAATAGAAAAATTAGCCGGGCATGGTGGCGCATGCCTGTAGTCCCAGCTACTCGGGAAGCTGAGGCAGGAGGATCACTTGAGCCCAGGAGTTTGAGGTTGCTGTGAGCTAGGATGACGCCACGGCACTCACTCTAGCCTGGGCAACACAGTGAGACTCTGTCTCAAAAAAGAAAAGAAAATGATCCCTGGGTCTTGGCTTAAAGCTCACTCTATAAGGCACCTGCAAGCTCTAACTAAAATCTACCCTCCAGCTGCACAGAAAATAAATGCAATGCAATTCCCACTTAAATTATTAATATATGTGGTCACCTGGCACTGGGCATAGCAAAGAAGGGTTCCGATGCCAACGCCCTGCTCCCCGGTCACCGGGATAGATCGATCTGACTGGCTCAAATCTAGGGACTACGAAGGCCTCAAACAGCCAAAGACCTAGATGAGAGGATCCTTAGGAACATAGTCGTAGACCTTATCCTGGTCTCCTATGATTTCCTTTGCCTGTCCATCACGTGTGCTACGTTCCAAACTCATCTCCATACGCCCAACACCAATCGTTGAGTTCAGCATCCTCATCTGCACGGTAGGTCTTAAGAAATGTCTGTTGGACACTGTTGAAAAAATCCAGGGTGAGGCTCCCAATATCTTGACATCCTCAGAAGATTCCAACTAACGTCCTGTTCTCTGTGTGGAGTTTGTGAACATTCTCTTCCCAGCCACAAAAAAAAAGGACAAAATAATGTAGAAAGAAAAATTTAGGTTAGGCAATTAGGAAGTCCTTCAAAAATCTAAGTGAACTCCCAACAGACATTACAGAATTCACTTCTTAAGCTATTTTTAAGATGGTAGAAAAATCTAAAGTCTCTCAGTCCTGAAACTTGACAACCCATGGAAGTTCTCATGGACACATTCTTGTGGAAAAAGATCAAATAGGTTCATTTCTAAAAAAATATTTAAGACTTTTTCCTTGTAGCATTTAAAGTGAATAATTTTCTTATGTCCAAGAAGGAATCCACACTCATGACATCAAAACCATTTATCAAATACAAAGAGCAGATGCTCAGTGCGTCACGGCAATGCCTACTTGCTACTCCTCAGTCTTCCAAACGGTGAGTGCTCTGAATGCTCATGAACTCCCAAGCCTGCGTTTCCTCCAGAGTTACATAAATGCAACACAAAAAAAATGGTGTACCTGGAAAATGTCTCTATTGGGAGACAAACGGCATCCCAAACTGATTTTTTTTCTCCTTTTCCTTTCTTGAGACAGGGCCTTACTCTATTGCCCAGGCTAGAGTGCAGTGGCGTCAGCCTAGCTCACAGCAACCTCAAACTCGTGGGCTCAAGCGATCCTCCTGCCTCAGCTTCCTGAGTAGCTGGGGCTACAGGTGCATGCCACCACGCCCGGCTAATTTTTCTATCTTTTGTAGAGATGGGGTCTTGCCATGTTGCTCAGACTGGTCTTAAACTCCTGGCCTCAGGTGATCCTCTGGCCTCAGCCTCCCAAACTGTTAGGATTACAGGCGTGAGCCACCACACCTGACCTTCAAATTGATTTTATTGAGGCAGACAAAGGACAGGGTTTCTATGATTGTTTCTAGTAGCAATTCCGTGACTTTGAGTAATTCCTCTTAAATAAGTAACACAGAGAACATGGCTGTAGTCCCAGACACCTAGTAAATGTTTGCTAAATCAGAACATTTACCACCAGCCTTGCTAAACCTGACACTATTCTAGTCCCAACTAATGACACAGTGTCATTAGCAGCAACTTGACCCTAGGTGACGACGGGCTAATGCACTCATCTGTTATTAACGTGGCTCTGTCAGGTGTTCTGTGGCTGCCAGGAAGAAGCAAAAGGTCCTAGTGAAGTCAGGACTTGCCGGTGTTCCTGGAACCTTAGCGGGCAAGACGCTTCATCCAGAGGAGAGGGATGAAGGGAACTGGAACCCCTGAGCCACCTGCAAGGACGCATCTTTAAAATCATTTCCTAACTATTCTGCTGATAGTTGCACTTTAGTTATGTGGATAATCCAGGTGGAAAAATTCCTATTTTGTCCTGAATGATGAGAGTCATTATCGCTGAGCCAAATTAAATATAAAAAACCATCTTGGCTGGGTGTGGTGGCTCAGGCCTGTAATCCTAGCATTCTGGGAGGCTGGGGCCAGAGGATCACTTGAGGCCAGGAGTTCAAGACCAGCCTGAGCAACATGGTGAGACCCTGTCTCTGCAAAAAATAGAAAAATGAGGCAAGTGTAGTGGTGCA
>NW_012151940.1:829870-874031 GCF_000956105.1 Propithecus coquereli
ACCAGCCTGGGCAACATAAGGAGACCCTGTTTCTATAAAAAAATATATATATATTAGCCAGGTGTGGTGGTGTGCACCTGTAGTCCCAGCTACTTGGGAGGCTGAGGCGGGAGGATCGCTTGAGCCCAGGAGTTCCAGGTTACAGCGAGCTATGATTGCACCACTGCACTCCAGCTTGGGTGACAAAGTGAGACCCCGTCTCTTAAAAAAAAACAAAAACAAAAAAATCAGTACATGGAGTCATTTTTAAATTATGCTAACAAACCTTAATTAGCATTCAAATCTTACCCAAAGTTTAACATGTTTGAGTGATGTGGTTTTAAAATTTTAAGACATGCGCTGTTTTGGAAAATCTGGATAGGTTTGAAACCACACAGAACACTTCACAGAGGAAGACCGAGGAAACAGGGCCGTGCTCCCGATTTGGGACATCCTTGAGGATGCCACAGTGAACTTGCTGTGTCAGATCACTGGATGGGTAAAGGCAACATTATTAAGAGAAAATGACTTTAATATAAAGATTTTTCAGATCATACTTTTGGTGACTTTATGAAGTAGACAGGACTACTCTTATAAAGCTCATGACGAGGCCTTGCACCTCACGAGAACTCGTTCTAAATATTTGATTTAATTTTTACAACAGGAAAACAGAGGCACAAATATTTAGATGACATGCACAGTGAGTAATACCTGCCTATTTCATGAGAGTGCTCTAAGGATACAATTACATAATACACAGAAAAGCACATTATAAACTAAAAAGATCTAAATAAACAAAATAAATGCCTAGGTTCCCACAGTAAAGAATAAAAGTATGATTTAGTCATGGCCACCACATTTACCCCCTAAAAGAGTACTTCTCAAAGGCTAATGTGACAGACACCGCCTGGTCTTGTCCAAGAGCAGGTTCTCCTCAGCTAGGCCTGGCGCTGGGCAGGGCCGAGGCTCTGTGTCCACCAAGTCCTGGGGGACGGCAAGGCTGGGACCACCCTCAGGGGATGAGAGGCTAAAAGACCATCCCAATTCCTGGTGCACAGCCAGTCTTGCAGGGTATATTTCCTGAGTGTATCGCAGGCTTTTGTTAACCTTAGTGAGCTCTGGAATAAGTCTGTACACATTTGGTTGTGAATAGAGTACTTCACAAACTCAATAGCAAAGTGCTCTTTCTTGGCAGCCAAGGAGCTAACGCGCTGAGTGTTAATTAGCTTCTCTGCTATTTCCAGTTTTCAGGACAAGAGTCAACAACACGTAAAAACATAGGAAGCTATTTTGCTCAGAGCATCTCCAAACGGTGGTGGGAGGTGGGAAAGAGCTCTGTGCTTGCAAACACACCCAGACACACACACACACACACCCCTCCGAAAGAAAAACCTGGATTCTCAGAGATTCCAAATTCACAGGAGACCAACTTGTCTTCTGTATCTGAAGAAAAAGCCTCACAACATCCAGAAGAAAACACCTGCGCTAACGAGCAACCTGCAGAAACGCCGCTGCCTCCTGACGCAGGAGCACCCTGGACTCGGACCTGGGAGGGAACGGAAAGGCCAGCAGACCACGCAGGGCAGCGCTTTCCAACTTGGGCATCCTCAGGATCAGCTGATAAAACACAGGAGTTTCTGACGGAAGCGGCCTATGGGAGCCCGGACGACGGGCCACGCGCCTTTCGCGCTTCAGGCAGCACTGAGTCCGGACAGCCACCTGTCTCGCCCCTCACGGCTGCACCCCAGCACCTGGCAGTGTCTGGTCCACAAGTTTGCCCCCGATAAATATTTGCCAAAGGAGTGACCACCTTAACCTTCATTTCCGAGAGCAATTTTACTACATGATCATGTATACGTCCTGCCAAGTATCACATACATACATTCACTTCAAAACACAAACAATTACACACGTGCCGGGCACGACAGCCCCTTAATCTTAAGGGACTTGCAGTTACATTGACCCCAGTCACAGACACTAGTGTCACACTGTTGCCTTCTTGACATCTGGGCAGTTAGATCTTAAAGCCTGCCGCCACTGAGGTGGAAGACGACTCACCTATCCAAAGGACCCCGGAGAAAATCCTACTTACTCGAAATGGATCAATTCATTTCACACATACTCCAAACATGAACAAACAAAATTAAATCAAGATGAGAATGTGCCTGGAGAGAACACAAATATCTGTGTTTACATCAGAAACCCGGACATCTCCAGTGTGGTCTCCTTGAAGACTCTTCCAGTTGCTGGAAACCAGGCGGAAGCCCAGGGAACAGCCCCAGGTGAAAACGCTGCTAAGTCTTCAAGGATTTCTTCTCCAAATCCTTTCTCGTTTACTGAGCGAGGCTCAGAAAGCGCTCTGGCAGCCGTTTGTCAAATGCTCTGCCTGATCTGCATGTTACCATAGTCACACTCGTTCGGAAAAACAGGTGTTTCTGTTAAAATTAGCTGTTTCAAACTGCCAAATATTTCAGATCCCTATTCCAGCTTAAAAAAAAAAAGTGTTTGTAAAAAACCAATCAGATACATTTAACTGACGCTTCCAGAATTATAAAGATGAGGATAGAGGCTGGGGGAGAACAAAAACACACACACACACACACACACACCCATGTAATTTTTGCATTTCCTAACATCAACCAGAATGAATAATAAAGGCCAAAACAGCCAAAGATAGAGCTGTGCTTTTTTCTGGTTAAGTCTTATGTTTGAAAGCCTTGTTTTTGTCCCATTTTCTGGGTTGACTGTCATAAATAATGTCTTTTGTTCAGAGAACTTGGCCATAATTATTTCCTCTTCTCATGACCATTCAAAGGAAGAAGGTTCTCAACATGCCCTGGTCAGGACGGTGCCTGTTAAGCCTGTGTAAGAAACTTGCCCCCGGAAGCCAGCAGGACCCAAGTACTGATGTCTTAAATTCACTCTGTTGCGGTTTAATTTTAAAAATTTTTTTAAAAATCAGGCCACTCTGATTTTATTCCTGGAACCAGTGTCTCTACTGACCTTATTAAACCCTGTTATGAAATAGGTCTGAGATGCTGCTTTTTAAAATCAGGTCTATTTAAAAAGCAACTTTAGCAACCTGGAACACTGGAATAAAGTTAAAATGTCAAAGGCCTGTGCTCACATCCCTTCCCAGCCCAGCGACCCAGACACTCACACTGCGCACCCCTCACTCTGGCTTGCCGAACCCTCCTGGGGAAAAGTGCAAGCAAAATTCATTTCCAGACACCTGCTGGGAAAACACCCTGAACCTTTGTCTCATAAACAGAAGGGGGGAGAAGAGGTCAAAATACCACTTTTCTTAAAGTTTGAAACTCTTATCAGCTTCAGAGGATAGAGATTTTGCTTATTACATGACGAAACCTTTAAGACCCAGAAACATTGAGAGCAGCTATCATTTGGCTAACCAGTTTCAAAATTAATCTGGTGACTAGTTTACTTCATCTAAGTAGATAGGGAAAGTGATTTTTTTTTTTTTGGCTTGAATTGTCCTGAAGATGGCTTGTGCAAGAAATGAGTCCAGGGAAAAATTGGCAATTCTTTTTTTCTTAATCGAATACCAAACTTACAGATTTCTCGTCCTTATTTTGCTCTGTGTTTCTTCCTTTTCGTTTGCTCTTTGTGATCAGCGTTGGCTAAATGAACCACGTACGTGAACTCTGTCAGTACTTGTGTAAATCCAATAAAAATAAAAATTTCACCATGCATGCGGAGTTGTCACTGACACACGAGTTAGCACCCCACCCCCAGTTCTTCCCGAACCTGATCCAGACTTTACAGAAGGGCAGGGGGAGAGGAATAAACATTCTCAAGGTCATCTTTATCTTTTAAAGACTTAAAAAACTTAAAGTTACCAGGACCTAAGAGAGAAAACCAATTGCTCCCTTGACTGTTTTTAAAAAAATGTGTGTACCCACCACTTTAAGACCTTTCCAAACTTCAAATTCAGGGCAATGAAACAGTCCTAGTCTCGCCCTATACAGGTTTGAAGACATTTTTACACATTGAATTTCATGTTCTTGTAATAAATACAGCCATTCAAGCAAATAAAACAGTCAGTATGACTTTCTTCTCTCTCTAATGTATTACAGTGAAAAAATCTTTCTTTTCAGATTTGTGGGAACTGCAGAGGTTTAAGCACAACAAATCCCAAGAAAAATGTAAACTGAACAAATTTAAAGCATGTATGAGCTTTTACCCATGTGGCCCTCCCAGGCTTCAAGCACTGTAAATAAATCTGTGCTTTTAGTGGGAAAATGCTCAAAATTTAACTAGGTTCAGTAAAACTATACATCCCACCACCAGACAAAAAAAAAAAAAATTCCTTAAATTGCCTGCAGTAAGGACAAACTACCTTAATATAACTCCAAATATCAATCAACAAAGCATTCTTCTAACATACAATCAACCCAGCATATCTGAGATCAAGGTCACAAAACTAGGCACTTTGCCTACAATTATGCTGTGGTTCTAGAAAGTTCTTAACACTTTCCAGAACACCTCTTTCTCTATTAAACAGTTTAGGACATCCTATATTTCCTAAAACCATGAGGATCTTGTCTGAATAGCCCTGTCTACATAAAAGATGCTAAGTACTCTTGACCCACAGCACTTTTACAGCTCCGTACCCAGACACTCCGAGCCAGGAAGGCGGGCACACCACACGGGATCAGGCAGTGCTTTAACCCGAAAATGACAGGCAGTGTACAAACCTGACTTCAGCCGGCCCGAACTCCTGTCCACCACGAAGGAAAGATGAGCCGCGACAAAGGAAGCTACATCACTGTCCGGGAGAAATTAGAGGCAAGACCCAAACCCCCACTTACAGCTTGTCTCAAGCTCTGTACGTAATTCACTAACATTTGTGTCACCTGCCTTTAAAAACTGTTACACACAGTCCTCTTGTCTTGCAATACCAGGCTGCTCAAAGGAGTATTCTTGAGAGAAAAGCAGGAAGGGCTGGGCATTGGGGACCCACCTCCCTACTACTGAAGGGCCTTTCCACAGGCCCCTTCTATACATGCACCATGTAAAATTACAATCATTGAAAACGCAATTGCAGAAAGCCATCTGAGAAACATAACATTTTAATAGATGAAATAAATACTCCAGTACATGCAAGGTAAAAACTTGACATTGGGGGAAAAAAAAAATCACTCTATAGTGTAAATTAAAAAATAAAACACACGCTCACAGTAGCTTCCCCCCATTTGCAAATCACATGGCAAATTCATACTCTTTCCACACCAAGGATACTCCTAATTCAACACAGTTGCTTAAAAAAATAACGACATACAAAAAAGGTAGCTACATCCATGTCTAAGGAGTGAAAACTGAGGTAACCTTTCTCTGAATGAAAAGAAGACAGAAACAAAACCAAAAAAGAAATGAACCCATGACCTCCTTCCTGCCTAGTCGATCATAAAATTTAGTTGAGAAATTCGGGAAGATGGGCCGGGTAGGGGCGGGAGCAACACCACAGCCAGCAGACCATACACCTTCCACTCCCAGTCCCAACGCGGGCCGGCGGCCACCGGGGCCCTCGGGCGTGTCACCTGCGCGCACACACCTGCGCGCGCGGCCCGGCCTCCCCAGGCTTCCTCTCGCGCACTGCCGCCGGGCGCACGCGTGGGCTCCACCTGTGAGCTCTTTGGTATAAACGGAGAGGGGCGGAGAGAGAAACGCCCCTTAGCCTGCGTGGAGGAGGGGTAGGGGGTGCTAATTCACAGAATTGGAATTCACTGGCGGTAAAGTCCGGGGCGAAGACCTCTCCCGTAAAGCCTGAGATAGCAGGGTGCAGCCCTCGGACACGGCGCAGGCCGAGCTCCGCAGCCGCTCCCTGTGGTCCGACGTCCTGGCGCCCCCGTCGGGGTGCTGCGCCAGGTCCCTGAGGCACTGGGTCAGGAGCACGCAGGCCGACACCACGCTCATGGCGCCGCCCAGGATGGCCGTCTGCGCCGCCTTGCCCTCGGCGCTCACGGCGGCCGCGCGGCCCAGGAACTGCGGCTCGGTGGCGAAGCCCACCAGCGCGCCCACCGCCTGCACCAGCGGCCCGCTGAAGAGCGCGCAGCGGCTGCGCGCGAGCTCGCTGGGCGCCGCCTTCACCTCGCGCACGCAGGCCAGCAGCGCCGACGCGCTCGTGCTCATGCACTTGACGCCCAGCTTGAACTGCTCGCGCGAGAAGCGGTCCCGCGACCGGTCGCTGGCCAGGGCGCACGCGTCCGTCAGGAACTTGAGGTTGCGCGACAGGCCCTGCGACACCTCCAGCAGCAGCTGCGGCGTCAGGTCGGCCAGCGGCGTGGCGCGCAGCACGGCGCAGCCCTGCTCCACCTCGTGCCGGCAGCGCGTCACGCGGTAGCGGTCCACCAGGCCCGGCTGCGCGGGCTGCGCGCCCGGCGTGGCCACGGCCGCCAGGTAGGCCGCGTGGGCCGAGCACTCCGTCAGCGACACCACCAGGTCGCCCAGTTCCGCCAGGCTGTCCCCCGCCTCCCCAAAGCGGCCCATGTTGAGCTGGCTCTGCACGTCGTGCGTGAGGATGGAGAGCCCCTTGGTGCGCGCGATGATGCTGTCCCGGCACTGCTCGAAGGACTCGGCGCCCGCGCCGGCGGCGGCGGCGGCGGCGCCCTCGAAGAGCACGGGCCGCGCCTCGCTCGACAGCAGCAGCAGGTCGGCCACCAGCTGCATCTTGCCCTTGCAGTGGTCACACACGGACACCAGCCTCTTCCGCGGCTGCGGGCCGGCCCCGCCGACGGCGCTCGCAGGAACCGGAGAAGCCGCCTCGCCAGTGGGCTTCCCCGCGCTGCCGCTAGCCATCGCGCCCGGGGGGCACTGGCATGCCGCTGGGGAGCCCGCTACCACCACCGCCGCCCCGGCGGCCGTCGCGACTGTGCTGGCCCGGGCCGCGCTGCCTTGCCCGCACCATCATGCCATCCACCGCCGCGGGCAGAGGGCGCTGGGCTGCGGCGCGGCGGCGGCGGCCCGCGGGCCACGGGGCGCGGGAGGCTCTTCGGGGCGCGGGGAGCGGCTTCGGCGTCGGGCCTTCTGGCGGGCCTGCCGGAACCATGAACCGGGGCAGGGCGAACTCACGGTCCTCGCTCCTCGTCGCCGCGCTGCCAGGAGAGTCCCTCGCGCTGGGCCGCCGCCGCCTTTCTGGGCATGACCCGGCGCGGCCGCCGGAGCGGAGGGCGGGGCGGGCGGCTGGGAGTTGTCCTTCCTTCCTTCCTTTCTTTGAAACCGAAATCCCCTCCTCGGGAGCCGCGCGGCGGCCGCCCCGGCCGGCTGTCCTGCAGGAGCCGCTCGCGGCCGCCTCCGGCCCGCGGCGCACGTGGGCTTCAGGCGGCGCGACCCCGCGACGGCGGCCCGGGCTGGCTTTGCGGGACGCGCGGCCGCCCCGCGCGCATCTCCCGCCTCCCGTTCTCGGGACGCGGCGCCGGCGGCAGGGCCGAGGGTGTGGCCGGCGCTGCCGCGGCCGCGCAGTCAGAGTCGGGCGGGAGGCTGCACTGATTGCGCACAGCGGCCGCCCCGCTCGCGCTGTCGCCCGCCCACCGCGCCCGGGCGTGCCCGGCACCGCGCGGCCCGTTCCCGCCTCTCGGGCTCACTGGGCGCAGCCCGGGCCCGCGGCCGCACGCCCTCCCGGACCGCGCGCCCGGCGGCCGGCCGCTGGCTGTCGGCGCGAGTCCATCCCCGTCGCCTCCGCGTCGCGGGCCCGCAGCGGCTGAGCTCCCCCGGGGCCGCGGGCTCTGCGCATCGGACCCCGCACGTCTCCGGCGCACTCAGAAGGTCCCCGCGGCGCCGCGGCGGCGGCCGGCCCGGGCCCCGGCCCCTGCCATTTTCAGCGGCACCAACTTCCGAGCGCGCGGGAGAAACCGAGAGGAAGGGCGGGGGCGGCAGGCCCGGGAAGGCGCCGCTTCCTCCGCGCGGCTCCGCTCGGCTTCCCGCTTCCCGTCCGCGCCGCGCCCGGCTCGCCGCCGCCGCCGCCGCCGCCCGGAGCCTATAGAAGCCTTTTGTGTGGCGTCACCGCCTCTCGTTTAAATCCCGCTTCCTCCGCTCGCCCTTCCTCCCGCCCCCTGCGCCGCTCCCGGATGCTTGCGCGATGCGCTGCTCCTCCCCCGGGAAGCCGGGGCTGCGAGGGCGCCGCCGCCCAGCGCGCCGCGGGCCGCGGTCCGGCCTCCCCGCCGCCGCCGGCCGAGCCGGGGGACTGGGCCGGGACAGGCCCGCCCGGGCCGGGGGCGCCGCGCGCACCGAGGGGACCCGGGCGCAGCCCGCGTTGGCCTTACGTGAGCTCCCGGCCGGGCCGGGGGGCTCCGCCTCCTCCCCGCGAGGGAGCGAGTCTGAAAGGTGACGGCCCCGAAGGGAGGAGGACACTCGGTGCCATCCCCCATGACCTGCTGCGGGCCTGTCCTGGGGCGCAGGACGTGGACCCGTCTTCCAGGCGCTTCCCCGGCCCTTTGTTGTGCCTACTCCTCTGCACCGCGGGTTGCTCGGGGCGGCCGGTGACGCGGGGACAGGAAAGGAAACCTGCACGCGGGGTCCCGGGCTGGGGCCGGGTGCGTGCCGCTCCCCCGCTGGACACGTGCCGTGTGTGGTCGGCGCGGGCCTGGGCCGGGTCCCGGTCCCTCTTGCCCCGCCAGTGGGGGGCCGTGACCTCGTGCAAGTTTTCTCTCCCGAGCACCCCGCTTTCCCCTTCTCGAAATCGGGCCCTGTGCACCGGCCCCGTGATTCGTGAACGGCCAATGTGAGAATTGCTGCGAGCCTTGACCAGCGCCGTTTGCCCTCTCGTCACTTCTTCGTTACGTGTGGAGTGACGGCCACCGTGGCTGAGTAAGAGAGACGGCCTTGGGGGCAAACATCATCATTCCAGTTTACAGATCGGGAACCTGCTGGTCGGGAAGACAGCAGGTGGCTGGGCGCGGGGCCGCCGCCCCCTGTCCTTAAGGAAGTGGCTGGAACACCTGGGCTTCCTCCCAGCCAAGTGCCAGGTCTCCTAGTCTTCAAACAGGCCCTCCAGCTAGGTGCGCAGCCCCACACAAGCGGGTGGCTCAGCCACGTGTTTGTTCCTCTGTCCCGTCCTAGGACCCCAGGTCACCTTTTCCCAGCCAGTTATAATTGTTACTTACAACAAGGACGAATTGGCAATTGATTGTCCAAACCCACACAGTTCTGAGAGTGAGCTGGGAGACGCGCTATTAATAGATTAACCAGGAACGACAGGTACACACCTGAGTGGGTAGCACCCTGCTCATGACGGAAAGTGTCCTTAGATATCTTCTGGAATCTGGATGAACCCACGTACACTATTTTGCAAACAGAGGTCAATAAAACTGACAACGTTGGAAACAGGCGGTAATTCTGTAGGGTTTATGCCCTTTATTCTTCTACAAGGGAAAAACAGGCTCCTTCCCTGGTAAGCTAGGGATCGCACCTTGGTCTTTCTGAGCTCCAAAAACTTAGTATGAGGGAGAAGTCAAACCTTTCCTCTATGCCCCGTTTATTCAGGAAACTGTTCTGGGAGCGGGATTTTTATCCAAAGCCATCTGTACCCCTGCAGTCGTATTTTCCTTTCTTCTGTGTGTGCAGTTTTGTTACTGTTGCTGGAAACCCACCCCGACGATGAGCCGTGCTACACCCAGACTGTCGCACTCTATGCAGTAGGTTTATTTTAGCTTTAAAAATTGGTAGGATTTGCTACTGCTGCAGTGGACTCAAAAATAAGAAAAAATAAATAAAAAGAAAAAAATCGGTGGGACTGTTTCTTGGCTTCTCTGCTTCGTTTTTCCGAGAGGGCAGCTCCTCCTGAACTGACCCTTCCAGGTACTACTCCGACCTCCTCTAGAGGCACCTGGACTTTCTGCCGCTGTTCATTCACTCCACAAACACTGGGCACCTGGGTGTGCTGGGCGCCAACGCCGCATGGTAATCTGAGGCCTCCAGGCTCGAGCGCTGCCGTCCAGGGAGGGCAACAGATTCACGAACAAGGAATCCCGGTTTCGGCTTCGATGCGGTAAAGAAATTACAGCGGAGACGGTGCGGCCTGCCGAACCTTCAGCTGCAGGTAGGCAGGGGCCTGTGATTCGTCCTCACCGGTGACATGTAAGCGGCAGTGCTGTGTGTGGCTGCCAGGCCCGGCCATGAACAGCCGACCTGTAATTCTGGTCTGGAGACTGTGCCGTTTGTGGGGCCCATAAGCCTGGGCGGCTGTGGAGCGGGCTGCGTCTTCACCTGAACTGGGCATGCAACAAGCACAAAATAAACTTGTGTTCAACCATTGAGATCTGAGCGTTACTTGCTGCTGTCGTATATTTTAGTCTGATTTGATTAATGGAGGAGGGCTCGTTTGTGTCTGACCCTAGAGTCACTGGAGTAGGGTTTCTTTCCTTAGAAAACTCCACCTATTACCTGTTCTGACCCTCTTTTAAAATTAAAATAAATGCGAACCACAGTCTTGCACAACGTATTTGCTGTGGTCTAACCCCCAAATTCACGTTGAACCTAATTGCCAGTGTGATGGTGTTAAGAGGTGGGGTGTTTAGGAGGGGGTTAAACCGCAAGAGTGGAGCTTTCATGGATGGGGTGAGTGACCTTATAGAAGCGGTGTGAGGGGCGGTTCACCTCTTCCTTTTGTCCTTGGGTCACGTGAGGACGCAGCAACAAGGTCTCACATGTAAGAAATGGACCCTCACCAGGCACAGAATCTATCGGCACCTTGATCTTGGACTTCCCAGCCTCCAGAACCGCCGTAAGCGACAGATTTCTATTAATTGCTAAATTACCCTGTCTACGGTATTTTGTTACAGTGCATGAACGGACTAAGACAATATTTTTTATTAAAATGGACGTTGCGAGAGAGAAGAACGCTGGAAACGTGTGGACTGAGGATGGGCTGGGGAAGGTAAATGGAGCGGACCGGAGGGAGCCGTGCTGTGCAGACCGTGGCCCGTCCCTGCAGAGGGCGTTCTCGGTGCCGGCCCAGGGCCCCTGCAGAGCAGGCATTTGATCACTGAGTGGGCAAGATGCAGAGAGAACTGAGTGGGGATTTGGGCAGGTGAAGGTGCAGCAGGCAGGACTGGGGGAACGTCCTCTCCCCATTTGCCTGTTTTAGAAGGTGCATCCACTACCTGGCCTTTAGGCAGTTATCAGAGAACGGTATGGGCACTCTGCTGTGTTTTTGTTTTTTAAATTGTGGTAAAATATGAAATGTACCATCTTACCCATTTTTAAGCATCCAGCTCAGTGGTGTTAAGTATATTGTTGTGCAGCCATCACCACCATCTAGCTCTAGAAATTCGTCATCTTCCCAACCGAAACTCTGTCCCTGTTGACAACTCCCCATCCCACCCCCTCACCCCAGCCCTGGCAACCACCATTCTCTCTCTGCGGATCTGGCTGCTGGAGGACCTCACACAAGTGGAACCACATGGTATTTGTCCTTTTGTGCCTGGTTTATTTCACTTAGCATAATGTCTTTAAGGCTGTAGCGTATCAGAATTTCCTTTTTTTTCTTTTTAAACAGACAGGGTCTCACTCTGTCACCCAGGCTAGAGTGCAATAGAATCTCCTCACTTTTACAGGCTGAGTAATATTCCATTGTAAGCACTGTGATTTTTTTTTTTTTTTTAAGAGATGGGGGTCTCACTCTTGCTCAGACTGGTCTTGAACTCCTGGCCTCAAGCGATCCTCCCACCTCGGCCTCCCAGAGTGCTAGGATTACAGGCGTGAGGCACTGTGCTGGCACCCTCTGGGTTTCTATACCAACTTTACTCTGCACCTCAGACTGTGGCCAACACCAAGCTGTGTTTAGTGTACAGTGCCACCTGGTGGTCAACAGGTTCGTTCTTGGGCCTAAGGCACCCGCCCTGTGGAGCAGTGTCCCTCTGTTTTGTTTTTTGTGCACAAAAATTTTGTGAGCATCTGTGTATTTGTGCGTCTTTCCCATTTAAAACACAACTGATATATGTTAGATGTGGAGAAAAATAGAAAATGTAGAGAAAAGGTTAAAATAATTTGAAATCTCACTGCTTAGAGAAAGCCATTATGTACATATTTGCAGCAGTTTTCCTGTACATAATATACATATCTATATAATTTTAATATCATTTTTTATCATTTAATATAAAGTGAACATCTTTAGTAGCAACAAATCTACACCTATGATATCTCATCATATGTAATGATTGCATTGCTT
Organism: Propithecus coquereli; assembly: GCF_000956105.1. NCBI lineage: Eukaryota > Metazoa > Chordata > Mammalia > Primates > Indriidae > Propithecus > Propithecus coquereli. The sequence continues at coordinate 842,034 of NW_012151940.1, forward strand.
TCCATTGTGTGAGTGGACTGTATCTTGCAATCTGTAAATGTAGATTTTACAGTCTGCTATTTTTGAAACGGATGGTTCCTGTCTTCCCCTCTCATGGAGAGTGTTGGTAGGATTGTTACAGTGGGTAAATGAAGAAACACATGTGAAACATTTGGAAGAGTGCCTGCCACATCCTAAGGGCTCAATATTATCATCATTTCTATTATTTTCATTGTCTATTTCCTCAGAATCAGTACTTGGAAGTAGAATCGCAAATCAGATTGTACACATTTGGGGGGGTTTTGATATATTTCACCTAATTTTCATGCAGAAAAACTCTACGGAAGTGAATGAGAAGGCTTGTTTCTTCAGCCTTGCCAAGGATGTGCTGTCTTTATTTTTATCCAAGACCAGCTGATAGGTAAACAATGATACCTTGTTTGAGTTTGCATTTTTTAGATACCTAGCAAGATTATGATCTTTTTTTTTGTCATAGATGAATTTGCCATTAATATTTATTCTATTTATATTTATTCTGTATTTATACTTGTTTATAGCCAGTCCCATTTTTCACTGAGGTGTTCATCTTTTTATTTCCGATTTGTAAGCTATCTTCGTATATACCATGTTGCAGTTTTTCTCCTAATTTATTGCCTTTAAGCTTTTTTTCATAGTGTTTGGCAAACACAAGTTTTAATGGTTATGTTTAACTCTATGAGTCCTGCTCTCCTGTTCACAGATAATGGTGGTGATGACCAGGAACAGACACCTGCCCCAGGTGGGCCCATCACGTTCTCTACTGAAAATGCGAAATTGTAATCAAAAGGCAACCAGTTGCAACAAAAGTTTCACAACTAAAGCAAATGATTCATGTCTTTCTATGTAATTAAAAATTTTAAAGAGTGTAAATTTTGGGGCACATAAAACCCAGAAGGTATGCAGTGCCTCTGTTCTTGCATTAGACTAAAAAGCGGCAAAAGTCAAAATTGGTAAATAGTCATTGCCTCCCCGATTCCTACCTCAGCTCCACCCCCAGACCCCTCCCCCCATACCGTCCCATGGTTTAGTCATTAAAGAGTTCATGTTTGGCGTAACGGGGACTACCCTTCGGGTCACAGGCCTCAGTTCAGATTAATTGGTAATTGTGCTATTCCTGTTTTTCAGCATCTTGAGTATCACCCCTGCCTGATTCCAAATAGTGCCAGAAAGTCTTGCTTTACTGTCCTCTGCTGTGGGGTGATGCGTGCCAGGAGCTCGAGTTAGGACACCAAGTAGATCTGAGATTCAATGTTACCACACACAGTGGCCAAACCACTTAGAGGTGGGTTTAGTAGCAACCCCAGGGCAAAGAGAGGCTGGTGGCTTTACGTAGGCCACGATCACACAGTCCTTTCACTTCTTTCTTCTCCAGCCCTGCACTGCACTGCCTCAGACCCCGTTCAGACTCTTGTCCTGTCTCACTGCTCCTGGCTCCAGACTCTTTTCCGTCCGTTTTCCACGTGGCTCCCAGTTTCACGATCCCGAGTGCCTCGCTGATGAGCCCAGATGGTGTCACGACGGAAGAAAGGCACCAGGGAAGACTGGACCTGGTTGTCCAGCGCACCTGGGCTCGCATTCCTGCCTTGCTGCCGCACCAGCTACGTGGCCTCAGACCAGTCACGTAACTCCAAAACGAGGGTTTCTTACTTAAAATAGGGACATTATCGTCCTTTCAGGCCCTGATCGCCCGTAATCTGCATGACGTTTACTGTGTATCTATCTCCTCTGCTAGTCCAAAAGCAGGATTTCTGTTACCTTAATCTTTCCGTCAGTGCCTCACCTCATTCTTGATTAACAGTACGTCCTTAGTAAATAAATTCCTCCAGAGTCAAGTTCCAAATACCAAAATACGTGTCAAATATCAAAATGTTGAAACTGCCATCGATCCAGATGTTTTCGCATCAGTGGATTATATGCTAAATTGATTTCCTGCTTAGATGAAAGTCAGTAGCCCTGGAACTTTTTACACAATCCCAACAATTTCTGTAAAACTCTCAATGACTTTTATAATCTATAACTAGTTACTGTGGCCAAGAATCCCAGCACTTTTGCCCCTTAACTTGGAAGCTGGCAAATGAGTTACCAGGGTGACCCCTCCCAACAGAGCACATGATCAGCCACAGCTGTGCATGTTTTTTAGTATGACTGCACCAGGATGGGGCTCCAAGCCACTGGGTGGAGCAGTGTGCTCCAGGGAGAAAGCTCATGACATTTCCCCTATGATTTCAGGGGGAAAAAAAAACCTTATGAGTTGTTGCTGTTCAATGTCAATAGGAAATGTCATAGCATAGGGTGTTTACATGGAGATGCACGCACGAATGTGCAGACTACCAACTACCACTACAGCGGGAGACAATTTAAACTGCATTCGTCCTAAGAGTGAAGGAAGGCAGACATTGCTAGCTAGTTGCTTATTCAGCCTCCCTTTGATTTTTTTCCCTTGATAACAGAATCCCAATTTTATTTGAGGTGACAGTGTACACAGCTAGGAGACAAGTTCTCAGCCTCCCTTGGAGGGCTAGGCTTCATTCAGCCAGTGAGATGTAAACATAAGTATTGTGTACAACGTTCAAGTAGGCTGCTTAAAAGAAGGTGACTCCATTTGAAAGGTGTGCTCTGTTTGGCCGGCCTTCCTCCTTCCTCTGGGTGAATGTCATCTTAATGGCCGGAGCTCCAGCAGCCATCCTGGAACTTGCGGTGACCTTGAGGATGGAAGCCACAGGCCACTACAAAGGAACGGGATAAGAAAGAGGCTGGGTACCAGGTGACTGAGGAGCCACCACGTCTTCTCATGTAATTAGCAATTAGAAGAAATCGCTGCCCAGCAACTCGTGGAATCTTAAAGTAAACAACCAAACCAGCGCGATTCCCCCTCGGGAAGGGTCATTAGTCAGAGCCTCCAGTGTCGGTTGGAATCAAACACTGAAGCTATTTTTAAAAAATGAAAAATGGTGACTTAAAAACTTTGGCGTTTTGGCGACGACGGCGATACTGAAAGTTGGCTGAAGTGAATTCCGAGCCGACCCGTCTCGGACTTCCGTTAGCGTCGAACGTTCCCCGGTCGCAGAGGCAGCCGCGGTCGCGGGCCCCGAGTGGGCGTCGCCGAGGCGGAGGCCGCGCCGCTCCCCGCTTCGGTGCAGTTCGCAGGCGAGAAGCAGGTCTCGCGGGAGCTGCTGGCGGTCCCTGCAGGGCCCGGCGGTGGCCAGGACCCGGCCTGTGCGTTCCGGAGACGGAAACTGGGACGGACCCAGCCCGGGCGGACCGCGGGGCGGGGCCAAGGTGGCGGGGGCGGGGCTTCCAGAGGTGGGGGCCTAAGGAAAATGAGACGGGGCGGGGCCCGGTAGGCCGGCGAGCGCCGGGGGGCGGGGCCCCGAGAGCCGGCGCCTGCGGGGGCGGGGCCGTGCGTCCGTGGGGCGGGGCCAGGAGGCCGGCGGGGGCGGCGTGGCGGGGACCCGGCGAAGATGGCGGCCTCCGTCTGGGCGCGCGCGGCCCTGCTGCTGCTCTGCGCCTCCGACCTGCTGTTGCTGCCGCCGCGCGGGGCGTGCGCGGGCGAGGGCCCGGCCGGGACGCCTGACGAGGCTGCCCCCCCGCCCCGGAAGAAGAAGAAGGACATTCGCGACTACAATGACGCGGACATGGCGCGGCTTCTGGAACAGTGGGAGGTCCGCGCGCCCCCCGGCTCTACTCTGTCCCTGACCCCGCTCCCGCTGACCCTGCCCGTCCCGGGCCCTCTGACCCCTAACCTCGCTGCCCCGCCACGTCCTTACTGACGCCCCCACGCCCCGCCGACCCTCCGAGTGCCCTCTGACCCCTGACGCCCCGCCGACCCTCGCCCCAGCCCTCTCGTCCCGGTGTCCTCTTCCTCCTGCCCCCGCCCCGCGGGCCACTCCTGTCACGGGCAGCACCTCCGCCCCGCCGTCCCCCAGGGCCCGGGTCGCCTCTGCGCCGACCCCGGGGCCGCCGCTGCCCTCAAGAGCGTTTCCTCCTCTCCCCTTTGTCGTGGGGGGCGGGCGGGGGAGCGGGTTTCGGACGGTTGCCTTCCCAGAGGGCTGTCTCAGCTTCGGTCGTTCTCGTGTCTTGTAAGTCAGTAGAATTTCGGACTTCCCATTTTGGTGTATGTCCCTGCTGGGGATTTCGCAGTTTTGCGGATGGATTTGTTTTATTGGGAGGGAGGATAAGTGGCAAAGGCTAGCGGCTAAGAACTCACACTGTTCCTTGAAAGAGCAGTGACACGCTTCTGCGAGAGCGAGTTTTCTGGATTGTGACTTGGAAGCCATAGAGCGTGCAATTTCAGGGCGTGCGTAATCGGCTTTTAAGGGAAAGTTCACTGGACCAAAAACTCGGCGCTGCCTTGTTCCCTTCCAAAGGTGGTTAGACTGTCCTGGCTGATTTGAACAGAGATGTAACCTTGGGCAGGTCGTGTCTCCCTTCTGGGCTTCGGTTTCCTTATCTGCAAAATGTGGAGGTTTTGCTGGATGAGACCTAAGACTCCTTACAACACCGATGTTTTGTTATTTTGTAATTATCTCTGTGTGTTGTGGGGAGGGGCTAAAGACCTCAGGCATGAGTTTAAAATACCACCTGATGCATTTGACCAGAAGAAAGCAGACTTGTGTTTTCATGCGTTTTATCAACAGCTGATGGAAAGATTGGGGGAGATTTGAGTGTGAAGAGGGAACTCGCCCATTCATTCTCCCTCTCGCTTGCAATCTCCCTGTCTCTTTTTGGACGCCAGCAAATAAAGCCTTGGTGTGCAAGAGTGAGAACATCAACTCAAGAGAAATCCTACCCTGTAAATATTTAGACCCTGAGCTAGATGAAGAGGGTGTTGCAGAGATGAACAAGGACTCCATTAGGCACGGTAGATAATTAAAATAACCCTAATACGTAGCTGCGTGTGGCAGCATGCACCTGTAGTCCCAGCTCCTTGGGAGGCTGAGGCAGGGGGATCGCTTGAGCCCGGGAGTTTGGGGGTGCAGTGAGCTGTGATGACAACACTGCACTCTACCCAGGGTAATGGATTGAGACTCTGTCTCAAAAACAAAAACAAAAAAAAGCCGTAATGCAAAGTAGAAATTCCTGGGTGCTGTGGGAATCTCAAGGGCTTCGGGAAGGAAATGGCGTTTTAGGTAGGCCAAGGAAAATGTGGGAGAAACGCATCTCTCCCAGCGTGAGCTGAGGATGAGGCGTGGGAACTGGGCAGAAGAGCACGGAGGTTGACTGCCCAGGCCCTGGAGTTACAGTGCCTGGGTTCAAACCACTTAAACTTGTGGATTTGGACAGGCAAAGAACTCTGTGCCTTAGTTTCTTCATCTGTGAAGTAGAGGTGTTAGCAGTGCCCACCTCAGAGTAGTTACAAGGATTCACTGAGAACATGGAAAGAGCCTGGACTAGTACAACTCCATAGTCACCAGCTATGCTGGATAACTTGGGTTGGCTGGAACGGACTGCGTCTGAAGCAAAGTAATGAGAAGCGAAAGCGGAAAGATTGGTGGGAACCAGGCCATAAATGCTACGGGGTTCGCACTTTATTTAGGATGTGTGTCGGCCTGCGGAGTATGAAAAGTTGTATTACCCAAATATCCCATACTGGAATGTTCATAACCTTATCTCAAAACACGCCCGCTTGTTTGAGTGCCTTACCACATGAAGACTTAATTTTTACGGCTGAAATCGTAGCACAGATGGGATTTTTTGCTCTTCCCGTTCTCATTTGGCAGCTGTTAAGCATCCCTGGGTTACTGCATTGCCTTGAGGGCACAGAATCTGAAGGCCTAGAAAAACACATTATCTCATTTAATCCTTTTACCCCATCGATGAGGGAGGTACGTATCCCTGTTTTCTAAATGACACTAAGGCACAGAGAGGTTAAATAACTTGCTCCAGGCCACACAGCAAGCCAGCGGAGTTTCAAAATTCCGTCACTTGACTTTAGAGCCTGTTCTTTGAAGCATCTCACTGCAGTGCCGGGCACACTGGTGAACAGACGCACAAAGGAAAGCTGAGGAAGACCTGGGGTAAGCTACAAGCTGCAGGAGTAGAGCAGAAGGGAGAAATGTGAGAGCTACCATGCTCTTAACAGGACTTGGTAGTTGGCTGATTGTGTGGACAGGAGGGTGACAGCATGTGGAGTAGAAGGACGGAGTTCGAACCTAGCTTCACCCCTCGCCAGCTGTTCGCTCGTTTCAGGGATGTGTAAAGCCGGGAACATCCCAGTGGGCAGGGCGCCCTGCAGACTAAACGAGCTGATGTGACAGTGGGCAGAGTGAGCACCCTTGCCCTGTGGCAGTGATTTTCTGGGAGAGCATCTCCGTCTCCGTGGCTGCTTTTTCGTAGCAAGCGGTTCTTCCTCCCCCAGGGTCAGGCCCCAAATCCACACCCCCATCCTCCCCTGGTGGTGTGAGAATCAGTGCTTCGTGGCAGGCTGCACCTCAGACGTGTGGGAAGAAGGTAGGAACTTTCTCATTGTGTTGGAGCTTGTGCTGAGTCCCCGTTGGTGCAGAAGCATAGCCAAAGGTGGTTATTCCTTTTACATTATGCTAACCAGGTGAGGTGGGAAGGGGCAGATGGGGGAATTTGGAGCCAGAAATGTGGGTTTGCACTTCCTTGTTATCTTTTCTAGCCTGTGAGTAAATTATCATATTTACCCTCTCTGAGCCTCATCTTCCTCTGTGTTAATCGAAGACCAAGTAGGATTGTTCTGAAGGATGGAGATAGTGTCTGAGAAGTGTTTCGTAGTAGCTACTCCGTAGGTCGTAGTTATTGTCAAGGAAGGAAAGGATTTGCAGAAAGGGAGTCTCCGCTTTGTAGCTGTTGACCTTGACAGACTGTAATGGGGAAGGTAAGAAGCCAGTTGAAAATGCAAGACTGACCTGGAGGCAGGGCTGGAGCTGGGTCAGGGGCGGGCCTGGCTTGGTGGCCCAGGTTCCAGCCCTGCCTGGGGGTAGGAATTGGACTGTTTTCAGCATAGGGAAAATGATAAAGACAGATTAGATTACTCAGCAATGCAGTGGGACCAAGAGTAGAACTGAACAGTTACCTACATCTAGGGTACTATTTTTTTGTGTGTTTTAATTAACACGTAATAATTGTCTGTATTTATGGGGTACAGAGTGGTATTTTGATACGTAAGTATATACTATGTGTAATGACCAATTTAGAATAATTAGCATATCTGTCGCCTCAAACATTTATCATTTCTTTGTGTTGAGAACATTTAAAATTCTGTTCTAGCTGTTTGAAAATATATGATAAATTATTGTTAACTGTAGTCACCCTACAGTGCTATAGAAGCTAGAACTTACTCCTCCTGCTTAGCTGTGATTTGTATCTCTTAACCGTCCTCTCCTACCCCTCGCTCCTCCCTTCCCAGCCCCCGGTAACCACAGCTCTGTTCTCTACTTCTGTGAGCACAACTCTTTTAGGTCCCATATGTGAGTGAGAACATGTGGCATTTGTCTTTCTGTGCCTGGCTCAGTTCTCCTAACATGACGTCCTGCAGGCTCATTAGGGTGCTGTTTTTCGGTTGTTTTTTTTCTATAACTGAAACACACACAAAGACATAAAATGAAAATTAAAGTTTCTTGGAACAGTTTTTACCCATACTTATGATTATTTAATTATATTTTCATTAAAAAAGAAATGCTGCTTGTGACCTGCTGAGTTAATTTCGTAATCATTAGTGAAATCAGTTTGAAAACCAAAGGATATCGAACCAACTAGAAGTCTTGGAGCGTTTTAACGAGACCATAGCAGATGTTACGGAGAAGCAGGACAGAATGAAAACAGAAACTGCCTGTGAATTTGGCAAGCAGGAGCTCCTTGGTGACTCCGAGAGTGTAATTTCCGTGGGGCGACCGAGGCCGGCTTACAGAGCGTAAGGAGCGAGCAGCGTGATAGCAGCGTACAGGACTGAGCACTGCTCGCCTTTGAGTCACTGAGTCCCCAGACACATCTTAGGGGAGGGTACCGTCACCCCACCTCCCACCGCAGGTAAGGAAGGCTATTTGCAGAGGTGCTAAGTAGCTTACCCGGGGCCACACAGTGGTGGAGCCGGAGCGGAACCCAAATCCATCTGGAGCGGAACCCAAATCCATCTGGCCGCACAGCCGAGTCCCCGTCTGCAGGTCACTGCCAGCGGCTCTTTCAGCGCAAAGTGAGGAAGAAACAGGTCGGGTGAGAGGGGACAGAGTTGAGAAAGTTGGTATGTTATGTGTGGTCACACTGCTGGGGCCTCAAAGATCTTCGATCTGCTTTTCGTTCTGTGGATGAGCAAACAGGCCTCGAGGAGTGTGGAACCTTCTCCCGGGTCACACAGCTGCTTGTGTGACCCGACGCTGCTGTGGAACTTTTCTCTTCTCACTTTTTATTAAAAATATTTTTCATGCAGTACATTGTTACTGGTGTCTTAGCCTTGGCCCTTCAGAGTTTGTCAGGGGAACCAAGTAAGTGTGACATAGGGGCTTCTTGGTTCATTTTAGGTTGGTTTTTTGTTAACAGCTTTACCGAGATATAACTCACATGCCACATGCAGTTCACACATTTAAAGTGCACATTTTGTGGTTTTTAGTGTATTCGGTGAGTTGTGCAGCCACCATCTCAATCAATTTTAGAATGTTTTCATCACACCAAAAAGAAACCCTCGATCACCCCTCCCCCTTTTCTCCCAACCCCCCGGCAGCCCTAATCACCAATATATACTTTCTGTCTCGACAGATGTGTTTATTCTGGACGTTTCCTACACAGAATCGTAGTCTGTGTGTCTCTCGGGTCTGGCGTCTTGCGCTTAGCACGATGCCGTGTTGTAGCACACGCGTCATCGGTACTTCATTTCTTTCTGTTGCTCAAGTTAGCCTTTTCCTCAAGGAACCTGGTTCCTTGGTTCTAGAACGTGATTCTTGTAAATATTTTTTATCTATCTGTCCATCTATATTCTGTTTATTGGTTGGTATTTTACTCTTAGTTATTTATTCATTTGTTTATATTAGTATGGATTCAATGGCTCTTATATTATTTGGGGGATTATAAATCATTACTACTATTTATTTTGATGTTCAGATTATTCCAGATTTAGCCCATGAGAGCTACTTCAAGTTGGCTTCTCTGCCATTTTGACATATTACATGATTCCTTTTTTCTTTTTTTTTCAAAGACAGGATCTCACCCCATCACCCAGGCTGAGTGCAGTGGTGTCAACATAGCTTGCTACAGCCTCGAACCCTGGGCTCAAGTGATCCTCCTGCCTCAGCCTCCAGAGTAGCTGGGACTTAAGGCACATGCCACCACACCCAACTAATTATTTTTATTTTTTAAATTTTTTTGAGGAAAGTGGGTCTCTCTATGTTACCCAGGCTGGTCTTGAACTCCTGGCCTCAAATGATCCTCCTGCCTCCCAAAGTGCTAGGATTATAAGGGTGAGCCACCACACCCAGCCTGTTGACGATTCTTTGAGCACTTTCTTACTTTGTGATGCAAGAAGATACTTCTGGGCTCGTCCTCTATATTCCTTGCTCTAATTAGCCTTTTTTCCCAGGAACTCAGCTTATTTTTTTTTTTTTTAAGACAGAGTGTTGCTCTGTTGCGTGGGCTAGAGTGCCGTGGCGTCAGCCCAGCTCACGGCAACCTCCAGCTCCCGGGCTCAAGCGATCCTCCTGCCTCAGCCTCCCGAGCAGCTGGGACTACAGGCACGCGCCACCATGCCCAGCTAATTTTTTCTATATATATATTTTTGTTGCTGTCCAGATAATTTCTTTCTATTTTTTTTTAGTAGAGACGGGGTCTCGCTCTTGCTCAGGCTGGTCTCGAACTCCTGAGCTCAAACAAGATCCTCCCGCCTCGGCCTCCCAGAGAGCTAGGATTACAGGCGTGAGCCACCGCGCCCGGCCGGAACCCAGGTTCTTTTAAGTGTTTTATCTCTACCTGTTTATTAATCTATTAAAAACCATGAGTTTTGTCCTGATGCCTCCAATTTCAGCCTGATACCACAGGGTACGTTCTTCCCCCTTTCATATTTGTAACTTTCTTCTCAAAAGTGAGCAACCTGGTTCTCACCCTCAAAATATTTACTCCTTGCCTCAAGCCTAGCCGTCACAGAAGACAGGGTCAGCGTTGCTAGCTCATGCCACCGCGGAAAGCAGACTGTAACTAGAACTGAAAGTGTTTGTACAGTGCTGATTATTTAGGCGGATGGATGCGTATCAGCACTTTTTTTGGTCCTCCTAGTGAATCGTGGAAGCAGATTTTAGGTATACAGAGCAGTGAGTTTTGACAAATGGATCCACGTGTGTAATGCACGTCCCTGTCAAAACATACACTAGGGACAAGTTCTCTTGTCCCTTCTCACTCAGTCCCTCCCCCTAGCCCGCCCGTAGGCAGCCACTGTTGTAGTTTCCGTCACCCTAGACTAGTTCTGCCTATTCTTAAATAAATGGAATTGTGTATCTTATTCTGCGGCTGACTCTGTCACTCAGTACTTGAGACTCGTCGCGCGTATCAGTGTTTGCTCTTCTGCATTGCTGTGAAGTGTTTCGCCGGGTGACCGTGCCGCAGCGCGGCCGTCTTTACAGTCCCCCATATCGAGTGGGTTCTGGGGGAGCGGAACACTCCGGAAGCCCGTCACGTGGTGGTGCCCTGTGTGCGGTAACCTGGCGCGAGGGGCGGTAGGTACTGCCTGAAACTTAGGCTTTGCTTGAAGGTCAGGTGGAGGAGGAAATCCCGAGTTTTCCTTTGCTGTTGCAGCTTAGTCGTGTGCCTGCACGCGACGCCATGTGCAGACGTTTTTGCCCGTGACAGTTGAGAAGCGAGTTTCTGATGACGAGTCTGACGCTCTCCCCACCCCGACAGAAAGATGACGACATAGAAGAAGGAGATCTTCCAGAGCACAAGAGACCCCCTGCGCCCGTCGACTTCTCGAAGATAGACCCGGGCAAGCCTGAGAGCATACTGAAAATGACCAAAAAGGGGAAGACGCTCATGATGTTTGTCACCGTGTCGGGGAGCCCCACTGAGAAGGAGACAGAGGAGATCACAAGCCTCTGGCAGGGCAGTCTGTTCAATGCCAACTACGACGTCCAGAGGTAAAGCTCCGACTCGGCTGAGGACATGGCAGCTGGGCCGGGCTGCTCTGCGGCTGCGGCTGCGGCTGCGGCTGCGGCGGGCGTCCGTCCTGCCAGCACCTGCCCAGGGCCTGGCCTTCCCAGCCGTAGCTCCTTTTAATTTATTTATTTAACTTTTTCCCTTTAAAGGAGAGCATTCATTATTGGTCAAAGACAGTAAGTTTGTTTGTTTGTTTCTACTATCTGATTTGATCCTAAAGTTCTATTTATCCTTACATCTTTAGCTTTTATTCATGAATAAAGGGTTGTATAGCGTAGCCTTTCAAAGGGACAGATTAGTGACAGTTTGCTTCCTTTGGAAGTTGCTGCTCAGTGGAGAATGCTTTTGCGTGTAGCTGTGTTCACACGTGAAGTTCGGACCATACTTTCAACAGGCAGCGTATTTAACGGGAAGGGGCCCGGTTTTCACGGCCCAGCATGGTCCTGAGCTACAATGTTAAGGAGTCTGCTTTTTTCCCTTCGACAACAGTTTTGAAGTTTGGGGTCTTCAAATATCTCAGCTGAGGAAGTATATATAATGTCCAGGCCAGCAGAATGCTTTCATTAGCTTAACACATTAACTGCCGTGTGAGTTGTATTTAACTCACACTAGTTTTGAATCTGGGGCCTCGTGAAGCAAAACCTGGGCAAAACCCTGCAGTTGGCTCGTGAAAATGTCAATTATTGATGTTCTTATTGTTACAATTAGTATTGATAATTTAATTGTAAAAACGTGGATTAAATGAATAGAAGTCAATAATAAATTTTTCATTAAATTAGAAAAGTTCCTTTTGTTTTCGAAGTTTTTATTCTATTTTCGTAATAAAACACTGTGGTCCCAAGGAAAAATTTTTTTTTCTAGTGCGGCAGTCACTGTGTTAAATAGACGTTTAAAGAGAACAAATAAAGGTCTTGGTGGACTGCTTTGGAAGTACCACTCAGTGGAGTGTTGGGAATATTATAAATGGGAGGGTGACAATGTGGTGTAGTCCCTCCGGAACAGAAGACTTGTGCCCACTGGCCACCTAGCGGTCCACCCCGACCCCATTCTCTTCCTCTTTGCTCCTTGGCACCTGTGGAGTGTGGACGAGCTGGGCTGCTTGCTGTTAACCTCTGGGGTTAGGATCTCTGTCCGGTAGCCGAGTGTCTTCTTGAGCTCTTCAAGGGCCTCTTATCATGACCCACTCTAAGGCAGTGGTTTTCAGCCTTTATCAGCATAAGTCTTGCTGCATAAAACTTTAACTGGACACTTTTAGAATATAAAACGGATACGAATGAAAGCCTCCTCCTCCCCTCCCCGCCAGCAGCCCCTGTGCTATCTCTGCAGTATCCTGGAGAGCCTTTCTCAGTGTTCTCCTCAACGTGAGCGTCCCTTATACCACAGAGGAACAGCCAGCGTCTGTGTCTGTTTTGATCTGAGCCGGGTGTTTAATAGTTCAGTGAGTTACTGTTTTCAGATATTCCCTATCAGTAGCTACTAGGCCTTGGAGAATACAGTGTTTTGTTCCACATTCATGTAGAATGTGCAGTGAACTGTTTTTCTTGGTAAGTGCCACAGACTTGCTCTGACCCGTTAGCCCCTTCCTAGCGTGTGCTAACTGTGACCGCATCTGTGTCCAGGTTCATCGTGGGATCAGACCGCGCCATCTTCATGCTGCGTGATGGGAGCTACGCCTGGGAGATCAAGGACTTTTTGGTCAGTCAAGACAGGTGTGCTGATGTCACTCTGGAGGGACAGGTATATCCTGGCAAAGGAGGAGGAAGCAAAGAGAAAAATAAAACAAAGCAAGACAAGGGCAAAAAGAAGAAGGAAGGAGATCCGAAACCTCGGACTTCCAAGGAAGACAATCGAGCTGGGAGCAGAAGGGAGGACCTGTGATGGGGCAGCGTGGCGCTCTGCAGAGGGACACACGGACACGGAGCCCCTTGCCGGGCTCGGGCGGGGGTGGGCACGGGAAACCACACACCGAATGACATTCTAGTTTCTTCTAGAAATGGTCTGTCTCATTGTCAGTATGAGAATCACTATTTAACAGTCTTCAAATAAGAAGACAGAGGTTTTCTAATTAGCAATGTCGGACACTGACAAATTCATGTTTACTGTGGAAACACCTTACGTGGACTGGACCGGGTTGCTTTTTCCCATTGAAACTTGGCGAGTCATTGACTCTACTGAGGTTCCACGCCCTGACTGGGGGCCTGCTGTGTTCGTGCTTTTTACTTTCTGTTAACTAAAAGGATAGCAGATTCTAATCAGACAAGTTTTTAAAACTGCTAATTGAATCAGACTCTTCTGCCACAAACACCATTTTCATTGCTATGGAGGTAGGACATGCCGTGGTAGCCCTGCAGCGAGCTCTGATACCTAAATATATATATATAACCAGGAAGCCAGGGTGTGTAAATCCAAAATCTCTGCAGGCAGAGCAGAACAGAAAATAATGTCGCTTGGAAATCTGAGCAGTTAACTTCGAACATCTTTGACTTGAATTGCACTCATCAGCTGAAGAGAACTTTTCGTGCGCCTGTCAGGTTTTATGTGGTCAATAAAACCTGTTTTCGTTTCCTTATTTAGGAACGAGTAATGCTGGTGTCGGGGGTTCATAAGTTCCATTTAACGTGACCGTTTGAGCGTATGTGGAGAATCAGCTCTGGCCCTGCAGGGTGTGGCAGAAGACGTGATAACCTCATTAATTTCTAAGCATTTTTCTTTCTTGACAAAGTGCCTAAATTTGTGGTGTTCTGTATGGTCCTAACATGATGTGCTACTATTAACGTCTGATTTCGCTGTTCATGTGTTGGAGCCTACTCTGAACGAGAGAACATTTATATACAGGTGTCATTTTTAAGAACTAAAATTCTTTGGAAAAAACTCAATTGTGATTTTAAGAAATTAAAAACAGCACGTGTACAGGGTTAGAAAATGTCAGTGTTAAAGAATGGCGCAAAGTGAAAAGTACAGCCCTCCCCTGCTGCCAGTACCTCGTCCCAGTGGAAGCTACGTTAACAGTTTGATTCCCCCCCCCCCCGCCCCCCACCAAAAAAAGTACATTTACCAGTTTACCGCGATGAGTGTTTTGGCTTCGTAGCATCTGTTCCGCCTTCTGTAGTAGCCACTCACATTTCCTCTAACAAACCACACCCTCTGCGCTCTCAGTGCTGTGGGTGGGACGTTTGCCCTGCAGTCCCCAGGCCTCCAGGCCACGCCCACTGGAGGGACGAAGCCCCTGCGATCTAGGCCTCAGGCAGGCCTAGTCCCAGGGAGTTTGCTGGAGCAGGAAGGTGTGTCTTGTTCTCACGCATGGGGTGGTGTGAGGCTGCAGCTATAGGAGAGGAGAGCTGAGAGTGGAGCCACCACGAGCAGCGGCAGGCGGGGCGGGCTCCACACCCTGGTGGAGGTACCTGGACCCGGCCATGGCTGAAACAAGCCCTGTCCCTGGTTTTTTCTGTTTTTACTTAGGGTAATTTGTTGGGTTGCTGTCACGTGTAGCCATAACGGTCCAGCTTAGAGCAACTGTCTTGGTTAGATCATTGTTTTAATTAAACGAAAGGGCGCAAAGGTTTCACACTGCCCCGGTGAAGCTTCCCTGTGTGTCCCCCTAGAAGCCTTTCCGTATCAGAGTGTGCGCACCTTTCCTGGCTCTCATTAGCTGGAAGAAGCACAGCTCTGTCTCGTTGCTTCCTGTGTGATGTGCAGCCACTTCAGCCAGTACTTACTGAGCATCTGCTGCATACTAGGTGCCAGGGACAGTGTAGGTACAGACCCTGCTATCATGACTAATGGTTTGGTGGGGTGAGACAAATACTGGTGATATCCAAAGTAAAAGGGCAACTGTTAAAAGTGTGAAATTAGCACTGAGTGCTAAGAGGTAGGGTGGGGGTTGGTGGAATCTTTTTTTTTTTCTTGGAGACAAAGTCTTGCTCTGTTGCCCGGGCTAGAGTGAGTGCCGTGGCATCAGCCTAGCTCACAGCAACCTCAAACTCCTGGGCTTAAGGGATCCTCCTGCCTCAGCCTCCCGAGTAGCTGGGACTACAGGTATGCGCCACCATGCCTGGTTAATTTTGTCTATATATTTTTAGTTGTCTAGCTAATTTCTTTCTATTTTTAGCAGAGACCGAGTCTCACCCTTTCTGAGGCTGGTCTCAAACTCCTGACCTCGAGCTATCCTCCCTCCTGGGCCTCCCAGAGTGTTAGGATTACAGGCATGAGCCACCGAGCTGGGCCTGGTTGGTGGAATCTTATCTCCTTGGGATGACGGGAGGCCTTCCCTGACGGCTGGGGGAAGGAAACAGAGGCAGAAAACAGTCCTTGCCTGCGCCCTGAGGCTAGGAGTGGAGAGGGAGGGGCTGTGGGAGGCCAGGGAGGACGCTGGAGAAGTGAGGGTGTGTGGGGTCTTGCGGAGATTTGGGATACCCTGATGGACTTTAAGCTGCAGTGGTGGGTGTGAAGACACCAGTTTGCACTGGCTGCACAGGAGGCGTGATGGGAGGGGGCACCGGTGCGTGTGCGCCTGAGCTGGGAGAGTTCCCGTAGCTGAGGCTGTACCCCGTGGTGGCGTGGGCGATCAGCAGGGTGGCCGTGAGGTTTGAACCAACGCTGTTTACCAGCATAGCCTCTGCTGATGGCCGCTCGGGTTTTCAATTTTTTTGCTAGTATATTCAATGCTGCAGTGAACATTTTTGTACTGAATATTTTGGTCAGCTTTTGTTTATATCCGAAAGGTAAATTCCTAACAGTGGAATTGTTAGAACAAACAGCATTTAACATTTTGGTGTATATTGCCAGATTGCTTTTCCACGTGGTTTTGTCAGCTTACTCTTGCCAGCAATAGATCTCCCGTCCTTGCCAGCACTGGGCATCACAGCTGCCAATTTAATAGATTAAAAAACCCATATCTTGCTGGCGTGGTGGCTGATTCCTATCATCATAGCACTCTGAGAGGCTGAGGCAGGAGGATCGCTTGAGTTCAGGCGTTTGAGACCCTGGGCAACATAGCAAGACCCCGTCTCTACAAAAAATTTAAAAATTAGCTGAGCATGGTGGTGTGCTCCTGTAGTCCTAGCTACTCAGGAGGCTGAGGCAGCAGGGTGGCCTGAGCCCAGGAGTTGGAAGTTGCAGTGAACTATGGTGACACCACTGCATCCTAGCCCAGGCAACAGAGCGGGACCCTGTCTCAAAAAATAATACAAAATAAAAACTATGTCTCGATTGGTTCCCCTGAAGCCACGCACTGGAGAGGCCACGTCCAGAGTCCACGTAGGTAGACACAGAGATGCCCAGGGAGCCGTGCCTGTCCCGGCCCTGTGGTGTGCGTCTCCCAGCCCAGGTTTGGATGCGGGTGAGCAGGTGCGATTTACGAGTTCCCAGCCTCAGCCCTGCAGCCATCCCAGCTGACACCGAGGGGAGCCAGGGTGAGCTGTCCCACAAAGCCTTGCTCCGTCTGCAGAGTCGTAAGCAGAAAAAACATGATTTAATGAATTTGTCTTCATTTCTTTCATGTCTGTTTTAATGTCTAGTGATCTAATAAATTTGGGCGATATCTTTTGACAGCTACGAAACCTGAAAACTGCATTGGATACACAGTCCTTCCACCTTCCTCCATGCTCAGGCTGTCTGGGTTTTGATGGTTAGGCTGCAGTTTTTGTACTTCTGGTGGTTTCCTTTAATGATGTTAAACCTCTTTTTTAATTAAACCAACGGAGTGTGCATTAACCACTAGACAAGGCAGAGGAATTCACGGACTTTGTCCTGTGTCCCTGATCTCGTTCAACAGTGTTACCTGCACGCCAACGAGATGTGCCACATCTGCTTCTGTGACCACGATGGCACCTTTATGCTTGAAGGGCAGTGTGCAGAGCATGGCCTTTCCCGGCCGTGCTTCTGCCCTCAGCACTTCTGTTGTGTGTGTGAATTTGTGTTTATTGGGATGTAGGACGTGGAGTGAGAAATGTCGCCCTGGCGCATGGCACGCCTGCTCTCGGGCGCGACCACTCGCCTTCCTGAGCGCTCCCTGTCCAGGGCCCATGCAGAGGGCTCAGGGCACCCCACTGTCCCCGCGGAAGTGACTGCTCTTTCTGTCCGATTGCTTAGGGACTCTTCCTCATTTTTAATATTCAATAGCCTGTTAGGAAACATGCTAGTGTTGATATTTTTCTGAATCTTTTCTATAACCCCCCACCCCGAGAATACAGTGTGTCATTTCTTCTCTTCTTTTTTTGAGACAGAGTCTCACTCTGTTGCCTGGGCTAGAGTGTCGTGGCGTCAGCCTAGCTCACAGCAACCTCAAACTCCTGGGCTCAAGCGATCCTCCTGCCTCAGCCTCCCGAGTAGCTGGGACTACAGGCACACGCCACCATATATTTTTTCTATATATTTTTAGTTGTCCAATTAATTTCTTTCTGTTTTTAGTAGAGACAGGGTCTCGCTCTTGCTCAGGCTGGTCTCGGACTCCTGAGCTCAAACAATCCGCCCACCTCGGCCTGGTGTGTCATTTCTAATTGCAGATTCAGCTCCCCCCGGCCATTATTTTGGAAAATTTTATCATCTGCTAACTTATTTTAGTTTTGTGTTGGTGTTTGGGGCACCAATGTTTTTCTTAGCTCTGAAATGACTTTTATTTTTAATGTTTTAATTTATTTTTTGAGACAGTCTCTGTCACCCAGGCTGGGGTACAGTGGTGTGATCATAGCTCACTGTAACCTCAAACTCCGGGCTCACGCCATCCTCCTGCCTCAGCCTTCTGAGTAGTCGGGACTGTAGGCATGCGCCACCACCATGCCCAGCTAATTTTCAAATTTTTTGTAGAGGTGGGGTCTCACTATGTTGCCCAGACCAGTCTTGAACTCCTGGCCTCAAGCAATCCTCCCATCTCAGCCTCCCAAAGTGCTGGGATTATAGGCGTGAGTCACTGTGCCCAGCTTTATTTTTTATTATAAAATGTCATCCAGTTTTTATCTCATCTTTGAGCTGTTTTTATTAAAATTCAAGTTTTTATTAAGTTCTATAACTCAAAAAGTCCAAATGGAGACTCTCCACCTTGGATTAGATTTTACCCAGGATTGAACGTATGTATTCGTATGCTCTGTGCTTTTGTTGTTGCTTTCTGATTTCAGAATGTTTGGATAGATGCCGCATCTTTGTTCTTTTCTCTCCTCCTCATGCTCAGCAGACAGCTTTTCCCAGGCCTTGGCCTGCGCAACTGTTTCAGGTGAATTCTCCCTGACCCTTTCCCTCCTCTGAGCGACGTTAGCTTCCCTGGGAGCCGCAGTTCCAGGCTGAGTGTTGCCTTCCCTCCGCTTTTCTGCAACTGCACCGAAGGGAAGAGGGGCTCGGGCAGGGCCTTGCCGGGCAGGGCGCCTCTCCCTCCTAGACTAGCATTCTCCCCGCCAGTGGGGACGGGAGCAGCAAGTGCTATTCCCGGGAAGTGACGTCGGGGAGGCCCTGTACTAGCCGTGGGCCTTGGATCCTCAGCTCCGCTCCGGGAGGGAATGGCCGGGATGTGCTTTGCTCCACTTGTCGATCTCCACTAACCATTTGTTCTCACAACTGCTGCGGAAGAAGGAAAGGCTGCAAAACGTGGCTTTGGGCCAGGGCAGGGCTGGGTACAGGTGGGAGGCACTTGTCACAGGCACATAATTTAAGGAGCTCACAAAAACTCAGTGGTCAAAATGGGTAATATTTTAATGCAGTATTTTAAAAATTAAAGATCAAAAAAGCCCTATGATGAATGTTCCACATAAAGACAGGCCCCGATGGGATTCGGGCAAGGCAGTGAGGCGAGGCCAAGGGGCAGGCTGGTCTACTGCCCCAAACCAGCAGGCTTTGGATGGTGGTTATTTCTTCATGTTTAAAAGCCCGGGTTGTTGCTTTCAGAGTAAGAACCGAAATCTTTACTTATATTAAAATAACATCACAGCAATGTTAAAAGTCCTCTATGAAAGAAAGAAATTCGTCTACCAACGCACCGTCGTCCCAGCTGTCCGAGCCGTTCTCGTCCGGCAAAGTCTCCTTTCAGACCGTTGCTGCCGAACGTGGTATTCACAGAGTTGCCACCGCCGCAGAAACAGGATTCTGTTTTCAGCTTTGCCCCTTAGCAGTATATCGTGGGGAGTTTCCATGTTGCCTGGCCTCCGCGATCAGCGTGTTAGTGGCTGTGTGTGTTCCCATCCTTTTGCTGTAACATAATTTTACTGAACAGATTGACGTAGTGCAGAAGGTGGGACCAGACCCCGGTTCCGGGCACGGCTCTGTTACTCACTGCGGCCCCCAATCTCTGGGCCGCCATGGACTGGTAGCGGCCAGTGGCCTGCTGGGAACCGGCCGCACGGCAGGAGGTGAGCAGCAGCCAGCGAAGCTTCGGTCTGTATTCACCGCCGCTCCCATCGCTCACATCACCGCGCGAGCTCCGCCTGCCGCCAGATCAGCAGAGCGAGAGCCCTGGGTGGACCGCACGTGCTAGGGTCCTGGGTTGCGGCTCCTTGTGAGAATCTAGCGCCTGATGATCTGGGGTGGAGCCGAGGCCGTGATGCCGGCCCTGGGGCGGCTGCACATGTAATAAACGGGCTTGGATCGTCCCGAAACCACCCCCACCCCGGTCCGTGGAAAAATCGTCTTCCGTGAAACTGGTCCCTGGTGCCAGAAAGTAACTGCTGGTTACTTACATGTGCCTGAGTCTAAACTCTGCCTCCCTATCTACGTCCCCTTCTAGAAGCATCCGCTTCCACCCGAGGCTCTGGCCGCCCTGTTTGCACGAGCAGCCCAGCCCCGCTCTCCCACCCTCCTGGGAGGTCACGGTCTCGTGGACTAGCGGTGGGCACTTGACCCAGGGCACGAGACACCAGGTTGGCAAACCAGACCCTCTCCCGGCCGGAGACTGACGTGACGGCCGAGTCATTGACAGTGGGCAGCTACGGTGAGGGTTCCAGAACTGCTGGAGAGGTTTCTAAGAAAGACTTGTCCTGAGTTTCAGTCCTCCTGGGTGTTGACTATTCAAGTTGTTGGTGGATTCTGAGAGCTCCAGATCCTTATAATAAAC
This sequence comes from Propithecus coquereli, assembly GCF_000956105.1. Taxonomy (NCBI): domain Eukaryota; kingdom Metazoa; phylum Chordata; class Mammalia; order Primates; family Indriidae; genus Propithecus; species Propithecus coquereli. The sequence continues at coordinate 862,180 of NW_012151940.1, forward strand.
CTTTCGCTAGGGCTGGTTTGAAGAGACGTCTGCACTCGGTCTGCATAAAACTGCAACGGGTCTGACCCGCCTCTCACTGCCTGGAAACCGTGGCCGACTCGGGAAGGTGGTTTGGCCAGAACCCTCCTCCAAAGGATACTCTAGGGCAGTGGTCCCAGCCTTTTGGCACCAGACACAGGTTTCACGGAAGACAATTCTTCTGTGGACGGGATGGGGATGGTTTCGGGACGACCCAAGCACATGACATTTACTGTGCAGTCAGACCCCTCTGCTAACGACAATCTGTATCTGCAGCTGCTCCCCAGCGCTAGCATCACCACCTCAGCTCCACCTCAGACCATCAGGCATTAGATTCTCACAAGGAGCCGCAACCCAGATCCCTACATGCACAGTTTACAGTGGAGTCCGCGCTCCTGTGAGAATCTAATGCCACCGCTGACATGACAGGAGGCGGAGCTCGGGTGGTGACGCGAGTGATGGGGAGCGGCTGTGAACACAGATGGAGCTTTGCTGCCCCCCCACCGCTCACCTCCTGCTGTGCGGCGGGTTCCTAACAGGCCACAGGCCAGTACCTGGCACAAGCGTTGAGGACTGCAGCCCTAAAGGGATTATAGTTGGCCTGGCGCTTGTAATCCCAGCCCTCTGGGAGGCCAAGGTGGGAGGATTGCTTGAGGTCGGGAGTTCAAAACCAGCCTGAGCAAGAGCGAAACCCCATCTCTATTTATTTTTAAAAATAAAAAATAAAATAAAAAGGGATTATTGTCTTCTCCTAAAGGAGTAAATCTAAAAGTGAAGGGCGCACCCACTAGGGGGCAGCAGAGACCGCCGTGCCTCACCGTCCTCAGGTGAGACTCCTTCGGCTATTACTTTAATTCCCAGATTGCTCAACCTGCGCTTGCAAAATCCTGTGAAAAATCTGCATGCACCTCTCTCAATTTCTCTTGGAAACCTAAGGGATTATCTCATCTGTGTGCACTGTTCTAACAAACATCCATTTCCTCATCCTCATAGCAACCCTACGCAATAGGTACTATGTTATCATCCCCAGTTCACGCAAGGAAACTGAGGCACAGGGAAGTTCAGTATGTTTCCCAAGGTCATGAGGAAGAGACAAAGCCAGGGTTCCACCTCAGGCATTCGGGCTCCAGCCTCTGCACGGGCACCGTGATCTGCTGGGAGGAGGGCGGCTGCCGCTCCCGACGGCTCTGCTGGTGGGAGCACGGGGAGCACTCCCCAGCCACGTCCTGACACCAGCAAGCTCGGGAACCGCGCGGCCATGGGACGAAGGTGAACAGGGCGGGCAAGGCCCTGCCCTCTTGGTATTGAGAGCGCGAGCACTGAAAGGTACTCAATGTCTTTTACTGTCCATTATGCCTGCCGCGTGCAGTCTCCACACACTCACCTACCTGTGCACGTGTCACTGCCGTGTGCGGGTCTCTACATGCTCACCTACCCATGCATGTGTCGCCTGCCGTGTGCAGACTCTACACACTCACCTACCTGTGCACTTGTCACTGCCATGTGCAGGTCTTTCCATGCTCACCTACCCGTGCACGTGTCGCCTGCCATGTGCGGGTCTCTACATGGTCACCTACCTGTGCACTTGTTGCTGCCGTGTGCAGACTCTACACGCTCACCTACCCGTGCATGTGTCACTGCCGTGTGCGGGTCTCTATGCGCTCACCTACCCATGCACGTGTCGCCTGCCGTGTGCAGACTCTACACGCTCACCTACCTGTGCATTTGTCACTGCCGTGTGCAGGTCTTTACATGCTCACCTACCTGTGCACGGGTCACCTGCCGTGTGCGGGTCTTTACTTGCTTTATTTCATTTACTCTGTATAACCACGTGAGGTTGGTATTAGTTGGCATTTAACGCAAGGCTCGTTCTAGCACAGTGCTGGGGTGGCCTGCCCACCCTGCATTTTAGTAGCTGTATCATTTGGGCAAAGGGTTTAAGAACCTGTCCTAAGCCTACAGGTGCTAATAAAAGAAGTGTGAGGATAAATGAACAAGACCACGAGAAGCACTTAACATGGCATTCAGTGCGTGTTACCTGTTACCGTTTGTGTGTGTGTGTGTGTGTGTGTGTTGTGCTCAGATGAGTGAACGGAGGCTCACAGGGGTTTCGCCCCTTGTCCTGGGTCACAGCCAGGAGGAGACAGCATGGCGTCCCGGCCCGGGCCGTCTTCCTCCGGGGCGAGTGCTCATCGGGCTGCAGCACCGCCCAGTGAGGGCCAGAGGGCAGCAGGTCGCGGTCCTTCCAGGCAGCAGCTGCGCCATCCCAGCACCTGTGCTCTGCTCTCGGATGCCTGCGTGGCTGAGGCCTCCGCTCTTGGGCGAGACGGCTCGCCCTGAAAGGGGCAGACCAGGGGCGGGGCTGCCGGAGTCCAGGATGCGATTGCAGGCTGGCTGTGCTGTTTGCCGGGACAAGGGAATTTCTGGCGGGCAGATTTCAGGAGGTCCCGCCCAAGTGTCCCAAGCCAGAAACTCGAGAGTCCTTTCCACTTGGTCCAGCACCTGGGAAAATCTGAGCTTAATTCTCCATAGTTCTTATTGAATGCACTCAAACCTGGACTTGCGGTCAAACTCTGGATCTGAGCAGCCCAACTTGCAGGAGTTTTAAATCGTAGAGCACAGTTCCCTGGCAAACCTAGACCAATGTTTTTTTTTTTACTCCAGAGAAGTCTGCTGAAGTTTCCGCGGTGAAGTTTCAGAGCCAGTGAATTGGGGGCCTGGAGTCGGGCAGCTCTCAAGCAAGGAGGGCTGCATGGGTGGAATGTCAGGAATGCCCGGGGACATCTGGTCTGCTTCGAGCCTGCTCACCCAGGCCAGCCTGCATTCTTCCCGGGAGTGAGGGCTTCAGCCAGGACCTGGAAACACTGGGGCCTCTTTGATCCATGCCTCCCGCCTTAGCCCCGAGTTGCACAACTTTGAGTGCCACACTTAATGTCTCTGGGCCTCACTTCTTTTATAAACAGGGTGACAAGTCCTGCCAGGCCTGGCATTTACATGCCAGGGTCTAGAAGGAACAGGACAAGAGGGACCCTTATTCCAACACAGGGTAGTCCCTGACTCCCCTAGGATAGAAACTTCCTTACAAATTCCCTGGGATCTTCGCTCCTCTGTTAGGACTCCTCAGGGATTCCCACTTCTAATTTTAAATCAGTGTACGTCCTGACTGTATCACCTCTATGGGCCTCGCTTGGAACAGGCCGGCATATCCCAAAGGAGTTTAACCAAGGAACTGCCGCTAAGCAGGAGTCTGCCACTTCAAGCCGGTTTCTGTGGGCTTTTGAGACGCAGCACCAGGAGGGAGGGGCAAGGGCTCTGGGCAAAGAGAAGAGGGAGTGAGTCAAATAGAAATGGGACCCATCGTGCAATGGCCACAGCGTGCAGAGCTGAGAAGCCTGTGACAGAGGGATGTTCCGAGGGAGGCCAAGGAAAGCTTTGGTAGCAAGTGGCCACTAAGCCAGGATTGGAGCAGGCACAGATGGACGCAGAGGGAGGCTGGCCCGGAGCTGCGGCAGTGAGCAGCAAGAGGGGCGGGAGCTTGGCGTGTGTGTGTGCATGTGCGTGCGTGTGCATGTGTGTGCGTGTGTGCATGTGTGTGTGCATGTGCACATGTGTCAATACCCCTAACGTGGGGAATGCTGGACCAGTTGAGCTCTCAGCTCTTTTCATCTGTGACATTCTGGGACTTCAGAAACCCACAGAGCCTCTTCAACTGACTCTGCAAATGAGTAGTTTATTATTACAAACCCTTTATAAATATTATTTTGATGAGGTATAACAGTTCATCACATGGGACCATAATTTATTTAGCCATTCCCGTGTTGTTGACGTTTGGGGTCTATGAGCCTGTCGATGATTATAAATAATGACACAATGGGCATCTTTATACCTAAGCTTGATGTCATTTAGGTTAAATTCCCAGGCCAAAGTAGTAGGTCAAAGAAAATGACTATTTTTAAGACTCTTGATTCGTAATGCTAAATATTTTCTAAAATAGCTATGTCTCATTTTCCAAAATTTTTTATCATGGAAATATTCTAAATGTACACACAAAAAATACAGTGAATGGTATAAAGGATTCCCATTCCTTATTGCCCAGCCTTAATAATCACCAACATTGCAATAATCACTTTTAATCTTTATTTTGGGAAGGGGGGACATACCTCAATTTATTTAACCAATCTCTGATTGCTGACTGTTGTTTTACAGTTTTCATTATCATGAAATGCCACAGTGAATATCCTTGTGCAGTTCTTTAGCTCTTTCTTTAGGATAAATTCTTAGACAGAATTTTGGAGCCAAAGTCTGAACACGTTTTGCAATCATTTTTACATAATACTAAATGCTTTGTAGAAACTTTGTACCAAATGATTCTTCTAGCATCATTGTCTGAGAGAGTCCATTTCTTCTTCTCCTTCATATTCCTTATTAATATCTTCCAGTTTAATAGGTGGATAATATCATCTCACTGTTGTTTCAATTTGCATCTTCTAATTACCAACAAGATTGGATTTTTAAATATACCTTTTGCCATTTATATTTTTTCTTATGTAAATTGGACACTTTTTATTTTCTTTTAGGTGTTTTCCTGTTTTTTGTTCCTTGCTGCTTTGTACGACCTTCTTGTATATGAAACATCAGTGGAGTCCCGGCCGGAAGGAAATGGCATTCAAGGAGCATCGGTGACGGGACCATTTGCAAATCGTGTGCATAAAGTTTAGGGACCCAACAAGGAGTAGTGCTATGACGCTGGGCTTGCAAAAGTGGGGAGCAGTTACCACCCACAGGCCTGGCAACACCAGGGAGAGAGCAGGTACAGGGACCAAGACAGATAACTATAAAGAGGGCCCTTGGCTGGGTGCGGTGGCTCACACCTGTAATCCCAGCACTTTCGGAGGCCAAGGTGGGAGGATTTCTCGAGTCCAGAAGTTCAAGACTAGCCTGGGCAACATAGTGAGACCCTGTCTCTACAAAAAATTTTTTTAAAAAGAAATTAACTGGGTGTGGTGGCGCACACCTGTAGTCCTAGCTACTTGGGAGGCTGAGGCAGGAGGATCCCTTGAGCCCAGAAGTTGGAGGTTTGGAGGCTGCAGTGAGCTATGATTCTGCCACTGCACTCTAGCCTGGGTGACACAGCAAGACCCTGTCTAAAAAAAAATTAAAAAGGCAGAAGAGTCCGTGACCAAAGCTCTGTCTTCCTTGGAGAGGCAGAGCCAACCCCGCGACAGCACGAGGGAGGTGGTGGCATTAACTCCCCAGCCCAGCACTCTCCTTCCTCCTCCATCTCTCGAAGGAGCCCCCAGTCTGCCAAACCCAACGGGAGCAGAGGGCCGGGACCTGCTACTGGACTCACGGCCCCTCCGGGGGCACCGAACAGGGCGGGGTGTAGGACCAATCCGGGGGCAAACAGAGGATGACCAGACACGCAAAATACTGATTTTTTAAATCTGGGATATATATTTTAAGCTCATTTCCTCGGTTTATTTGCTTTCGATATTTTTAAAATTTTAATACTTTTGTGTAGTCGTATCAACCGATTTTGATGATTTTTATTTTTGGTGGTTTACGAAAACATTCTCCATCCCAACACTGTGTCATTATTCCAACAAATATTGAATGTTTTCCCTCTACAATGTGACAATCTATTTAAAAGACACAAATAAGCAGAATTTCATTTTAGCAGCTTGATTCTTTCCAAGGGAGAGTACGTCCTTGCGCCGCTCCCTTCTGCTCCGCGTGGTCGGTTGGCGGGTGGGATGCGCCCACACGCGGGGTGCAGACTCGGGGAGAGCGGCATTTTCCCAGTGCCCCGCTGACCCGCTCTGCCGTCTCAGCCCTGCGCCGGTGGTGCGTCGGCCGGTCCCAGCGTGTGAAAACCAACTGTTAGACAGAGATTTGCAGGCCGCGCGTTAAACCACTGACCTCGACATCGGCGGCGAGGGTGCAGTTTGTCTATGGGCAGGAATGGTGCTGCGCATCGGGCCCCCGCCCGCCTTCCCATCAGCCGACCCCACCCCACGGCTGGAACCCGTGCGCACGTGCAGGAGAGAGCGGGGCCTGGGCTGCTCTCGTCTCCCCTCCCCCGCCTTCCCGCCCCGCGGGCTCCCCCAGGGACGGCGCACGGAGGGAGGGACTGGAGGAACAGGGGTTAGAAGGTCGTCAATAATTAGCGTTCTAGTGAACGGAGCGTCTGTACGCGCCCTCTGTTGGGGCAGGTGTGCAAATGCGGGCTCTTTGGCCTGCGATGCGTTTTGGGATTATTCCAAGACACCGCCTTACCTGCTTTGATCTGAGCAAGACGGCTTTTAGCCGAATGCTGGTGCAACCCCTTCCTCCGGCTCCTGCCTTTGCGGGTGTCCTGGCCTCTTTCTGCGGCTAATCCCCAGCAGGCGGCCTTTGCGCAGGGCCCCGCGGACCAGCTCAGCCGCGGCTGCGCCAACCGCCTCCACGTGCGCTTAGATGCCTCGCGCATCCGCCCCGGCCGGAAGCAGGAAGCGCGTCTACGCAGAGGCCGCCCCGTCCTGCAGGCGCTGCGGGCGGCTCTGGCCTGCTTAGGTCACCCCGGACCAGAGGCGCCTCTGCCTCTGCCGCCCGCCCGGCCGGCGTGGAAGACGGGCTCTCGGAGAGCCCCCAGCCCCGGCGCCAGCCGCAGCCGGTGGCGCAGCGAGCACCCGCAGGAGAAGTAAAGCGTCAGGCTCTTCTGGCTGCAGGTACCCCCAGTCTCCCCGAGGGGGTTCTCGTAAAGCCTCTCACTCGGCTTAGGGGGATGCTCCCCTTGAGAGAGGGGAGCCCACGCCACGTTCTCCTTCTGAACCTCTGTTGGGGCGTCTCCCCTTCAGTGGCTCTGTGGTCTGGAGCTGGGCGATGGGCCCAGTATAAGGACAGCCACCTGTGACCAAGCTCTTCGGTCCAGAGCTGCTCCTCAGGACGGGTGGGGGGCGCTACTGTCATCCGCTGTCCTCGGCAAACCCCGTTCCTTACACTGACTGACACGCCGAGGTCCTTGGAAAACACAGTCCTGCTTAGGACGTACAGAGAGACTGCGTCGCAAGACCCCTGCGGGTGCTTCCTACTGCTAACGGCAGCGACCCAGAGAGGACAGCTCTCCGCTCAGCAGAGCACCTGCATGAGTTTTCCGACGTGAAAAGAAATGTCTGGCGCCATTTTTTGTTTTTAATTAGTGGGAGAGAGCAGCCATGCTCTGCACTGTTGACAGGCATAAAGTGATAAGGGGAAGGGAGTTCTGACCGTCCAGAGGCACCGGACCTCAGGAATTTACTTAAGGTGTGTGCGTTGGGGGTGAGAGGGTGGAGGAAATTTCGGGCAATGATGACTGATATTCTATTTTAAGTTGTTGCTATGTCATGTTCCCAAATCTTCAGCAAAATTCTGCTACAAATAGCTTCCCCGTGTTTGTGTAATTTGGGGAAATCAAGAAGGAAAGAGGCCATCTGTGATGGTCACTTTTATGTGTCAACTGGACTTAGCTCCCAGGTGCCCAGACATTCGGTCAAACGTCATTCCTTCTAGGTGTTTCTGGTGAGATCAACATTCGGGTCACAGACTGAGCGAGCGGACTGCCCTCCATAGCGTGGTGGGCCTCATCTCATCAGTCGAAGGCCCGAACAGAACCAAAGGGGAGATCAGAGAGAATTCCTTCTGTCTCCTTACCTTGGAGCTGTGACATTGGGCTTTTAGGGTTTTTGGTTTTTCCACTGTCTTTGGACTGAAACGTCGGCTCTTCCCAAGTCTCCAGCTCACCAACTGCAGACCCAGGGACTTGTCAGTCCCCATAACTGCGTGAGCCGACGCCTCATAATAAATTGTGTGTGTGTGTGCGTGCGTGCATGCGTGTGCGTGTGCGTGTTGGCAGTGAGTGGGGCTTGCTGAGTGTCCCCCAGTCATGGGGCGTAAGCAGGTTCAGTTAAACTTTAAGAGTGGGAGGTGGTCTCCAAAAGCTGACAGCACTCAAGCCAGTGTTTGTAGTGGTGAGCTCGGCTGCAAATAATTTAAGTTTGTTTTCTTTTTTTCTGAGACAAGGTTTCACTCTGTCACCCAGGCTGGAGTGCAGTGGCATCATCATAGTTCACTGCGACCTCAAACTCCTGGGCTCAAATGATCCTCTTGCCTCAGCCTCCAGAGTCGGTGGGACCGCAGGTGTGCGCCAAGATGCCTGGCTAATTTTTCTATTTTTAGTAGAGACGGGGTCTCACTCTTGCTCAGGCTGGTCTCGAACTCCTGAGCTCAAGCGATCCTCCTGCCTCGGCCTCCCAGAGTGCTAGGATTACAGGTGTGAGCCGCTGCACCAACCCTAATTGTGTTTTCTTAACCAAACCTGAGAGTCTTTGATTTTTGGCAAGGAAACCTACGTTGGTTACATACTGTTACTACGGTAACGTCTGGACTCCCCTCTACCCGTCTGCCCTGTGGTCATTTTTAGGTTTTCTTGTCGTAGCCTTCCTGTTCTCTCCTTTCGTAGACTGTACTTTGTTTTCGTTTTCTGCAGTGGTTTGGAAAGGAGACGTCTCAGTTTAAATGCTATTAATTATCATCACTAGTTTTTGTTTTCATTCTTAAACCTACAATTATAAGTCTGCCGACGTCTAGGGCAACATGAGACATTTTCCTCCCCCAGCAAGACAAGGCCTTTGACACAACCTCCGTCTGCGCGCTCTCCTGCCTGTGCTCACGCGTGCCGCACATCCCAGGTTACGAACCAGCTTTCCTTTGTGGACAGCATCAGTCGGCTGTCTGTTCAGCTCTGCGCCCAGTTCTGTGTTTATAGTTATAAAACTTACTTCAATGTCTTTGGGATTTCAGCGTTTGCTGCCAGCTCCGCCAGGTTTTTGTTTGTCTGTTTCTGCCTTTCCTATTCTTGAATTCTTAATCTTGCTTCTGCTGTGCGAGTTAGAGAACACACACCTTGGAGTAACTTCCTTCAGGAGGAGCACCAAGTGTGCTCTTGCCAAGCACTTGTGTATCAGAGAGTCGCTGCCTTTTGCTCTCACCCCGAGTAACGCCTAAGCCTCAACCTCTCTGTAGACGTGTTCCTTGTCCCCAAGAGTCCAGTGAGTGGGGACGGGGGTGGGGAAGGAGGGATTGCGTACGGTGGCGGGAGGGAGCTCCTGGACGCCTTCCGATTCTCCGTCCAGAGCTCTGCGTCCGTCCGCGTCACCTCGCCTGGGCAGCCCTTGTGTCAAATTCATCCCGAACGTGCTTCCTAGCCTCCTACTGGGCTCGTAAAGCCACACTTCTCGAACTTTACTGTGCAAACAACTGTCCCGGGGGCTCTTCTTAAAATTGCGAGTCTGATTCAGCAGATCTGGGAGGGTTGCGAGCCTGTTTCCAGCCGGCTGCCGGCGACGCCGGTGCTGATGCTGCTGCCGTTGGTCCGTGGGCCGCGCTCTGAGCAGCAGAGCCGGCGCGTGAATGCGGTGAGCTCTTTGCTCCGCTTGTTTTCTGTGAGGGAGGGCAGGGCCTGGAGCAGGGAGCTCCTGCCTGCCCACCACCCCTCCTCTCCGCTTCTCGCTTCTCGCCCTGCCCCGGGACAGAGGGCCCTGCCCCGGGACAGAGGGCCCTGCCAGGTGCCTGTGGACTTGCTCCTCCCCCACCCCTCCCGCTGCTGTCCCTGCCACTGGGGAGGAAACCTCCCCCTGTGCCCAGCCCCTAGGGTCGGGCAGCTGGGGTCGGGTCAGAGGGCAGCGGGATCCTGGGTTCTGTGGTGGAGGCAGGAGGGAGAAGACAGGGTCTGCCTCACGCCGTCATTCGAGGTACCGCACACACGTCACACGCAGCCCGGGCTGTGGGGAGGTCAGGTGGCCTCTGCTCCGCAGGAGGCTCTGTCTGGCGCAAGGGGCGCGTGAGCTGCAGCAGGTGCACGATATCAAGGCACTGGGGCCCCGCCGGGCCAGGGGAGGAAGGAGGAAGGTGCCCTGGGGCCAGGCCCGGGTCAGGGGAGCTTCGTGTCCAGCTGCGCTGTGGAGAGCGAGTAGGCGTGAGCCGGGGAGGGACAGGGGAGGGGATGCCAGGTGGAGGGAGGAGGTCACATGCCATGCTATGGGGACACTGAGATCCTTGAGCTGGGGGAGTGTAAGGGTTCTATGTGCCTGGGGCCCAGCTGGGGATGGCGGCAGGGGTTCGTGACAAGGCTGGAGACGCAGGCGTGTGACAGCTCGGCGACTGCCTCTGTGCCCAGCTGACACTGTCCTGTGGGTATGGGGGACACAATTCCTCCAAATTCCTGCTTTCAGCTTTATGCCATTGCATTTTAGGCAGATGTTCTTGGCTCTGACTTTGCCGACCTCTCCAGGGCACCCCAAGATCTCTCTGAACGACACCCATGTCTTCTTCCCTCCAGCCTGTGTGGGGAAGAGCCCCGGCCCCTCCTATGGCGTCTGCTCTGCCTCTGCCCCCAGGCTCCGTCAGCTCCCGTCCCTCTGCCGGAACGTCCTTCCGCCTTCTTCACTTAGCTCCCTCCGACTCACTCTGTGAAGCCTTCGGCCTCCCTTTCCGGCCTCTGCCCCTCCCAGGCCGGTCAGGCCCATCATATTGTCTTGCCCGTCTCCCTGCAGCCAGGACTGACTGGGCGTGCTCACCTGGTCACCTAATGCCTTGCGCAGTGACGACCTGTGGGACCTGGGGACTGCGCAGAACCCCCAGGAGCCCGGCTCTCCCCCGACCCTCACCCCGCTGCTGCTGAGTTTGCTCCGCGTCCGGCTGGGCGTGGGGGCCCCTTGCCCGGCCAGCTCTCCGTTCCCAGTCCCCAGCTGCCCCTCCTACCGCACCCACTGGACCAGGGGGCCGTGCGCTTGTTCCCGCTGACACTGCTGGCTGAGAAGTCACCAGGGACCTCCCCGTGGTTGAATCCAGTGATCCCTAAAATCTGCCCTTCGTCCGGCCCGACCCCCTTCCCGCCTCCCTCTCAGGATCACTGCCTGGCGTACACCCTGCTGTCCTCAGGCCTCAGCCCGGTCACCGCCCCTCGGCCCAGCCTGTGCCTCTTAGGAAAAGGCCCTTCCCTCGTCCGTCTCTGACTCGCAGGCTGACGCTGGTCCCCTCTCTGCCCACTGACCGGCCCTGGTACCTCACTCGGGTGGTAGCTCCTCCTCCCACGCTCAGAGCTCTGCACCCCACTCCTGGGGCAGGTAATACCTGTTCCCTGTGGGCTCACTCTACGTTCCTGTTTGGGCACGGTGCCTGCACAGAGCAGGGCCACTGCGAGCACCGTCTCCTCCTCCTGGTGGTCCCGTGAGGGCGGGGGCCGCGCACTCCCCACCGCACGGCTGACCCGATGCCCAGGGCTGGTTCACCAGGCGTCTGTTCACTGGCAGCATGCTGCCCGCCTGGCTCCACCCCTTTAAGTGGATTGGACACGCACAGATTAGGGGCGGAGATTGTTCTAAAAGCCCAAGTGTGAGAGTCCTAGTAGCCTTCTGGAAACCCTCAAGAGAAGAACTTCCTGTGGCGACGAAATGTGTTATCTCTCCCCTGTCCGATGCGGTAGCCGTCGAACGCTTGAAATGTAGCAGTGCAACTAAGGCTCTGAATTTTTAGTTGTGTTGAATTTAAATTAATTTAAACGTAGGTAGCCACGTGTGGCCGGTGGAGACCCTCCTGGAGAGCACAGCTCCAGACCCCCCCAGGTCACCTGCTCTCACCTGTGCCCCTCGGTCTCTCCTCTGCAGACCCCTCCCAGGTCACCTGCTCTCACCTGTGCCCCTCGGTCTCTCCTCTCCAGACCCCTCCCAGGTCACCTGCTCTCACCTGTGCCCCTCGGTCTCTCCTCTCCAGACCCCTCCCAGGTCACCTGCTCTCACCTGTGCCCCTCGATCTCTCCT
>NW_012151940.1:874770-875506 GCF_000956105.1 Propithecus coquereli
TCTCTCCAGACCCCTCCCAGGTCACCTGCTCTCACCTGTGCCCCTCAGTGTCTCCTCTCCAGACCCCAAGCCCCTCCCGCTACTGCCCAGCGGTGGCCTCTGCTGTGTCTGCCCTGCTGCGCACCAGCGTGGTGGAGACTGTTTTTGCATCTCAGGCCCATGCTCTCCTCAAACACGTGTTTGTCCTCTGGCCAAACAGCGCCAGTGAGGAGAGACAGTCCCGCCTCTGCCTGGCTTCCCCTTGGGGCGTCAGTGCCTACAGACAGTCAGGGACGTGGAGAACGTAGCATGTTCTGGACCGTCACGTGAATGTCATCTTCTCTTTCTCTGAACCACCGTCAGCTGCTCGCATGGCTGTCCTTGGGGCGAGGGCAAGAAGGGACTTGGACGTGGGAATAGTTCTTGGGGACAGGCCATGGGCGTAAAAGGAGGACTCACAGAGTGATTTCGGCAGTCTTACTTTCCTTAGATAGCTGGTTTGAAATGAAGCCCACTTTAATAGAAAACAAAGCAGACGAGACAGTGACATCCTTTGTATGTTTACTACGGTGCGGCAAGATTTTCCAAACCAGAGCTGGTGCGCTCAGCTCTAGGCACACTCCTTCCAAGAGGTACAAAGGACCCAAACATGACATTCAGGATAATTCTTCATTTCTCTGACAGTGACTTCTTGAAGTGCATATATAATAAATAAATAGAAAATATATCTTTGTTCGCGGTGATGCCTACGAGAATG
>NW_012151940.1:875906-889747 GCF_000956105.1 Propithecus coquereli
TTTTGAAATAAACTGAGCCAAAGACATTCAACATTCCTGGCCACCTGGAAGTGATCACATCCTGAGTGGTTCACAGTGTGAGACTCTTGCACTGAAGGAGTCTGAAAACTCAGCAAACTCTAGACAAGAAGGACATGAGGTCATTTTAACTCCTCCCGTCACCGTCACCACTAATCTCCCTGGACGAGGTCCTTCCTGTGATTCTGGCCTTTGAGCAGCCATATCTTAAAAGGCGGAGTCCCATTGTCACCTCCCAGCGGCTGGAAGACGGGTTTGGTGGGAAAGAGCCTCTGGCAGTTGGCTCCCCCGGGGGACTCTAGGCCGAGCCTCATGTGCAGCCGGGCTGGAAAGGGGACAAATGTAGCCGGGGGGACCCTCGTGTGCGAGCATGAGCCACAGATAGGAGCCTTTCGGCTCTCTCCGGAGTAGCCCAGGAGCGAGCAGGGCACGAGGCAGTAGCTGACAGGACCAGGGCTGGGCCCAGCAGCTGTCTAGGCCCCGACATCAGCCAGGCTGGCTCACCAGAGACGTTTTGGTGCCTGACACCATCTGCTGGGCCAGCAGAGCTGCAGGGCCAGGTAGCACCGGTGGGTTGACGCGGCTGGGGACGTCGGGCGAGGCCGTGGCACCGGGGACCCAGGGGAGGGCGGGTGGCTGTGCGCAGAGGGGCAGGAAGGACACAGCAGTGGCCACTTATCACTCTGATCATTTTCTTCTCCTCAAGGGGACTTGTCCCCATTTCCGGAAGCTACCGTGGGAGTGCCGGGTGCTCTGGGCGGCTGTCAGGCAGTGTGATGTGGCAGCAGGAGCCGCGCTGGGGCTCCCGGGGCCCTGCCCTGGCCGTGTGGTTCTTCCCCTGTCGGGTCCCGTTTTCCCTGTCTGTACAACGAAGGCTTTGGACTAGATCTCTCCTAAGGCCCTTTGCGGCTCTGAAATCACAAGCTCCGTGGGTGTGAGCACATCCTTGGGTCTCTGAGGGGCTCCCCTGCTCGGTTCCCTGGGCAGAGTGTGGATGAGGCCCCAGGCTCACCCCTGGGGACCCGCTTCCACCCTCCCTGAGGCACAGGCGGGGCTGGCTGGGGACCGAATCCCTCGGTGCTGTGGACATGACCAGCCCAGCCCGTTCCTCCCCTCTGCCATGGAGGGCAGCGAGCCCAGGGCAAAGGGTGGCCCTGTGGTCAGCAGCTTCGGCAGGCGGCGGCAGGGAGGGCTCAACCCTGAGCCACTGCAGAGGCTGCCTCATCTCTCCCCATCAAAGCACCCACCCTTCATTCCTGCACGCGCCACTGCCGCCTCCTGCGAGAAGCCTTCCCGGCCACCGAGCCATGCAGTCCTCCCTCTGGACGGGCACTGGTCTCTCCTGTACCTCCCTGTGACTCTGTGCCTGGCGTCGGGGTGCGTGGCCCTGACTGCCCGCCCAGCAGCCTGCAAGCCTGAGCCAGGGCTGTCCTCACGGCTCCGCCCCGTGTGCCCCGGGGCACCCGGCATCCTGGATGTCCTCAGCTACTGCTGGGTTCCAGGGACAACGTGAAATGCCGCAGACTTCTGCAATCTCAGAACTGCAAGGGCCTTTGATAGTCACCTCGTCCCAGTCCCAGCCTGCCGCCGGTCTCCTGAGAGCGGGGCACGGCCAGAGGCAGGGCTCGCCTCCTTCCCACGGGCAGCGGTTCCCTGCGGCGAGCTGCCTGCACGGCGCTCCTACTCCCGTGAGGCTGGTTCTTGCTCACAGGAATAAAGGTTGCCTTAAAGCCGGCCTCGTGTCTACGGGGACCACAGGGACCCGCGAATGGCCAGCCCTCCGGGCCACGTCCTAGCGGGTCAGGGACCTTTGTAGCCAGCAGGACACAGGTGTCCTCACGTGGCCCCCACACCCCTGCTGAAGAGGCACAGGTGGGAGAAGCACCCAAGAGGCTGCAGGAGAGAGAAGGTTCCCTGCAGGGGCCAGCGCCGCCCCCGGGGCTGCAGGTAGACGTTTGAGTAGGGGCAGGTGGCAGCACCAGGGTCCCTGATGTCCGTCCCTCGCCCATCAGGGCCGACACGTGACCTTCCCAGGCAGCCGCTGGGCAGGGCTGGGGGGACCAGCCATCCTGCCCTGGGCTGCCGCCAAAGTCGCCGTCACAGTCCACCGCGGGGGCACCGGGCGGCGGCTGTCCTCACAGTTTCTTCTTCTTCACCACAGGGATGGGCACGACCTGGAAAATTTTGGCCTTGTGGTCCCCGGTGTCCAGAGTAACCCAGATGGGCCGGAAGCTGCCTTTGAAGCCCACGAAAGCCATTTTCTCTGGAAAGCAATGATGGGTTGCGTGAGTAAGACCCCTCCGATAACGGCCGCCCCACCCCCACCAGGCTCCCCAGCCCCACCAGGCCCCCCTTCGCCACGCTGCGCTGCGCCCCTCTGGGCAGGTCTCGTTGCCTGGCCGACGGTCCCTGACGTTTGTGCGTATGGGGTGTGCCCCGTGGCCACCTGGGCAGGTGTGGCTCCGCTTTGCCCAGGACAGCCGCACACAGCAGGGGATGGGGCGTGCCGCGAGGGAGGACGCCCCCAGGAACCCGCTTGCCTTTGAGCGGACACTACTGTCACTAGCGAGTCCCTGCCCCTCTCTGAAGCCCGGTGTCCCCATCTGCCAGACGACGGCACTGGTCTGCCAGGTCCCTTCCCCGGCTCTGTCACCCTGTGGCTTTGGAAGGAGGTTCTGAGAAGTGAAGGAATTTGTCCGGGGCCACGGAGTAAACGGTGCAGCCCAGGTTAGAACTCTGGACCCCGGGAGCCCGTGAGGCACGCTCGTCCTCGCAGAGCCTGAGCGCCCAGGGCCGTGGGATCCTCGTCCAGATTCGGGAACAGCCCGGCCTGGCAGGCGGCACATGTTTGTCACCCCGGGTGAGCGCCACTCGGCTTAGGTCACCTTGCACACGTCAGCGTTTGGCAACAGGGTCTGAATTTAAAAGACAGAGGCCCCAGAATAATTCCAGGCCTGGGCTGGAAAAGACGCTTCTCTTTTCCTGGGGTTCTTCTTTGGCTGGTTTGAAGGCCGCCGCTCTCTCTGACTGACTTTGCTCCCGTTGCTGTCTGGGATGGACATCCCATAGTTTTCCGCAGTTAGGATGGTGAAGTAGCTAAGAAGCCTGGCTTTGCATAGGGAAGATGAGGCTCCGAATCCTGACCTTGAGCACGTGGCTTAACTGTCTCGTTCTCGGCGCCCCCATCTGACACGGAAATAACAGCACCACCGCTCAGGCGGTTAGCGGGCGGTGAGATAGTCACACGGCGTCAGCCGGAGGACGGCTGAACACGACGGCAGCCACAGCGACCCCTACCCTCTGTGGGGGTGCTCTCCTGCCCTCGCCGCCTCCCCCAGGACTCTCTGAATCTAGTCTCTGAGGACATTCCCGTCCAGCAAGTCTGCGCTGGGCTTGACCTCAGACGCGCGGCGTGACCCTGGACAAGCCGGGTGGACTGTGTGGGCTTTCGCTGTCTCCCCTGTGCCTGTCTCAGAGGAGCCAGTCGGAGCTCTGCCAGCGGCACAGGGCTGAGCAGAGGTCGGGCGCCAGCTGGGGTGCTGAGCAGGGCGTGGGGCCCCAGCCAGTCGGGGGAGCAAGAGCTGCACAGGGGTGAGACGGAGCCACGTCTGATGACACTTGGTTGAGTGACCAGCCCACCTGCTGAGCAGATGAGTGAACAACTCCAGCGATTTTCTTTCAGCGTCTGGTCGCAAGTTAAAGTGGAGTCGCTGCAGTGCAGGGCGGTAAATAGGTGGCGACCGGCCCGTCCGTCGCGGTAGACCTCGCGCTGTGCTGAGGCCTCCGAGACCGGACCCAGCTTCGTGGGACAGGGCAGGGACTGAACAAGGGACCTAACGCAGCTTCGTGGGACAGGGCAGGGTCTGAGCAAGGGACCGAACGCAGCTTCGTGGGACAGGGCAGGGACTGAGCAAAGGACAGCAGCCTCCGTGCCCGGCCTGTGCCTTCCTCAGCTTGGGGGCAGTTTAGGCCCAGCCCACGCCCTTACCTTTCAACTTGACACCCTTGTCTGCCCCAAGCTTCTCCAGCGCTCTGGTCCACGGGCCTCTGGAGATGTATCTTCCCTTCGACGCCACGAGGACTATGGAGCTGAGCGAGAAGAAACGGATTAGATGGCCGCAGTGAGCGAGCAGACCGGCGCCAGGGGCCTGGGGAGGGTGTGGAGTGTGGTGGTGGGACCCGAGCTGGCCGTGCCCGGGGCCTGGCCAGGGATCCGGCAAAGGGCAGCCTCTCCCACGGGCCGAGCCCACGGGCTCTTTCCGTGCGGTGACGCGCATCTGAGCGCCCTCCCACGCAGCCGGCCAGAGCTGGCGCCCGTGGCCTTCTCCAAGCCTGGCCCGGCTCGTGCTTTCACACGTCTGTCCCCAGGCAGGACAGGGTGCGTGGCAGAGCGCGCCATCCAGGCCGGCACCTGCGCCAGGACAGGGCTCCTGGCAGGACTTCAGCCCGCGTTTCCTCGTGTGAGTGTTCCCAGCCCCGTTGGGCAGGACAGGAGCATGGGGACGGGGAAGCCCACCACAGGAGCGGCCCAGGAGGAGGGCAGCGAGGGAGGGAGGGCCAGAGCATCTGTCAAACCATGGAGCCACCCAGGAGCCCCCGACGGCACTGGCGCCTGGGGGACCAGCCACACTGGCGTCACCTGGGACCTCCTGCGAACCCCAGACCGGCCCCGCAGCAGACCTTCCACGTGGAATCTGCGTATGACAAGCTCCCCAGGGGACTGTGGGCACGCTAAGGGGCCAGCAGCCCCATGCTAGGTCTCTCCCAGAGCCCGGGTTTCCTCTTTGCGTAGCCCAGAGCCAGCGCCCTGAGCTGCGGGAGTGGCCGGGTTTGAGACCTCTCTGGGGAGAGCGCCGTGTAGCTGCCACGTGCTTGGGCTGACCTCCTGCCTTCGTGTCACCGCCCTCCCAGGTCAGCAGGGCAGGGTTACGGCCTCCATTTTGCAGATGGAGAGACCGAGGCGACTAGTCACAAAGGCCCGAGAGGACCTGCTGAGGGGACTGTGCCTGGGAGGGCAGACGTGTGAGCGGCATGTGCCCAGCCCAAAGCCCAACTTTCACAAGTCCAGCTTGGGAACAGGCATGTCTGCTCCTCCTCAGGTGACGCACGTGTTCAGTCTAACGTCTGGGAACACAGCCTCGTGGCAGGCGCGGCGGGTGGCCAGATGGCAGGAAGTGAGCGCCCACTCAGGAACCGAAACGGGCGCAGGCTCGGTGGGGCTGCCAGCTCACATCCCTAAGGAGCTCCCGTGACCACAGACCGCAGTCCAGACGTGGAAAACCTGTATGGGATTCTGGAACCTGTCGTCGCCCTGTCTGTGTCCCACTGGGAGCTGCAGAAAAGCTCTTAAAGGGCAGAGAGCTTGCGGGCAGTCAGGACGGGGGAGGAGAGGCTGCCGCAGGAGGCCTGAAGGGTCAGCTGGGTGAGACCCGCTAAGGCGAGGGGGCCCACCGCAGACACATCCTCGACTTGGCTTCTGCCTCTGTTCCCGGGAGACGTTTCCCCCTCCTTCCATTTCAGAAGGAAGCTGACGGCCCCTGGGCGGAGCTCAGCCTTCCCGCCGGGTGGACTCAAGCGGAGGTCACGCCCTTTAGATGGGACCTGGGCGAGCCACAGCAGCGGCACAGGGAGATGGACTCCTCGTGCCACCACAGCCTGCTGACGCGGCCCAGAAGCCTGCCTGTCACACGAGGCGCCCCTCTTTCCTTAGTGTGCGTCCCACGTGGCCTCTGAGCCCCTGCGCCAGCCGGCACGGGGTCTCCCGTAGGGTGGCAGGGCAGAGGCAGCCCCAGGAAGCCATCCTCGATGTTTTTGGTGTGAGCAGCTGCCCTCTTCTTTCCCTGGGCCCCTGAGCCCCGTGGTGGCCTGTGGATGGGCGGAGCAGGACCTGCCTTGCCCAGTCCCTGCTGCTTTCCAGAGAGGGCTCTGGTGGTGCTGGTTCCTGTCTGGTACCCAGCGCAGCCCACGCCTAGCTGCCCCGCTAGGGCTCCCCCGGGGAAGTGCATGGGGGCTGTGGCCCGGGCTGAAAGGAGCCTCCCACGCTGTTCCGAACACAGCAGCCCAGTTCTAGGTTCTTATTCCAAGCTTCTGGGTCCTGTTTCATTTCCAGAAAAAGTCCCCTGGCCAAAAAAGGCATGACAACTACTGATCGCTAGATGACAAACGTGTTTTTCCAAAATTAGTAAATCTCGTCCTTCTGTCTGAATCTGCCCATGAAAACATAATGCCACAGAAGCGTCTGGGGCTGGGGGTAGCCGTGGTTGAGCAAATCTGCTTTCCAGATTCTCACAGAGCGTCCTGCTCACCTCCTGCCCAGCATAGAGGCAGCACCTGGGAAGTGCATTTGTTTTCATTCAGTGACTATTTACTGAGCACCTACTATGTGGCAGGTATCACGTCAAGCACTTAGACGTTCCGCCAGCTTGTGGCTCCTGAGTGAATTCCACACCATTGAAGGGCCAGGTTCTGTGCTAGAAATGCAGAAGTGAGCAGACGCGGCCCCAGTGTCGGGAAGGCGGCGCTCTGGGCGGGGCCACAGGCGTGTCCGCCAGTCCTGCTGTGCGTGGTGCTCTAGCAGAGGCAGCTTTTTGGTTGGATTGGAAGAGGCCTCACTAAGGAGGTGATGTGTGTGCTAGACCTGCAAGGTGGTGGGGAATGACCAAAGACTGCTAAGGAGGGGACACAGGCGGCCCCTACACTTGAGAAGTTCACGCCAGCAGCCAGTATGGAAGATGGGTTCAGGTTGGGGCGACTGGAAGAGGGGGGCGCGTTAGCGGGCCGTGGCTGGGTGGACAGACAGGGCCGCAGAAGAGAGGCTGGGAGTTCAGTTCCCTACGAGACGTCCAGGGGGCCTTCTCCAAGTAGCAGCAGGATCGGAACGTCTGGCGCTTAGGAAAGAGATCTGGGCTAGAGATGTCAGGAGCCGCCAGCGTTTGGATCGCACCGAAGGTGTGGGAGGGATGAGATCATGCCGGGAGCGCATGCGGCAAGGAGGGACGAGGGCCAGGGCAGCCTTCCCAGTCCTAAGGGGACAGTCCTGGCCGCCTCGCCTGACCTACATTCCCAGCAGCCCGGCTCCAGCGTGGAGCCCACGGGCTGGGCGCCTTCCCTGGGCAGCACCCGGGACCTGCAGGCAACTGCGGGCCCTCCCGGGGCGTTCTCAGGCCGGTCTGTGATGACGGCCTCAGGGACAGGGAGGGGCCCGAACCCAGGGGTCTGTTGTGCCGCTGGCCAGCGCCAGGGACAGAGGCACGGACTCACTTGTCGGGTATGGCTGCCACGTAGTTGAAGAGCTGCCACGGAATGCCCTGCAGAATGGAGTTCCGGAAGCTCGTGTGGCTCAGCACGTGCCCCTGGCGCCCGTCGATCACCACCACCTGGATGCCGTCCTCCGAGCCAGGGTACTTCCGCCCATCCACCTGCAGAGCCGCGGCAGCCCGGTGAGGGGGAAGCCCCCAGGTTCTCCGCCTGGGCGGTTCCCGGGCAGAAGGCAAAGACCGAGCTGCAGCGCAGCCGTTCAAAGCATCAACCCCGCTCCGTGCCGTAGAGCCCTCTGCGGTGGCCCGAATCGTGGTCCCCGAGACATACGCCCACCGGGAACCTGTTTGGAAACGGTCTTTGCGGACATAGTTAAGTGAGAGATTTCGGGACGAAATCGTCTAGGGTTTACAGGGGAGGCCCTAGATCCAGAGACAGGCGCAGAGGCAGACACCGCACAGGCTCCCTCAGGGGTCCCGGGGAACCGGCCCGCCAGCGCCCCGACTTCAGGCCCTGAACTGGGAGGGAATGACCGTCCCTGTTTTAACCGGGGCGCCCGTCTGTGGAGACTTGTTGCCGTGGCCTGGGGGCACTCACCTCGATGTGGGCCACGTCGCTGCGCAAGTGGAAGAGGTGCTGCCTGGTGCTCTCCATCTTCACCTCCAGGAAGCGGTCCTGGGTCTTCTGGGAGGGAACGAACCGTGCGGGGTCAGGCGGGGTCAGGCCTGGCCGTTCCCCCGGCGCGCCCTCCCCCGTCTCAGGAAGGGGTTCGCGGAGCTGAGCCGCTCGTGGTGTCCGGGCCCGACGGCGGCTGCCACTCACCAGCTGCGGACCGGAGAGCTTCCGGGGCATCGGCACGTCCACCACGGCCCTCTCGGCGAACTTGGGGTAGGCCGTGGCCGTGCAGTCGCTGACGCCCGCGTTCTTAGGGATGAGAGCCTTGATCTTTATCCTCTCGCAGCCTTTCACGGAGCAGAAGGCAAACTTCTCTCTCTCGTTCTGTGCTTTCAGCTTCAGGAACAGCAGCCTGCACACAGGGGCGTGGCTGGGCCTCAGCTTCGCACTCGAGCCGCCGCCTCCTCCCGCCACCCCCGCACGCGCTGCGCGCGCGTCCTTTGCTACGCGCTAAGACCCCGCAGGCCTTTACGACAGAGCCGTGTCCACCAGAGGGTCATGTGCAGTCGGAGAAATTTTAAAAAATGCACTGGAGGAAAGCCAGTCATGACAGCAGCTACGTTCTGAGCACGCGCCACCTGCCACGCCAGGCAGACACTGCACGTCGGCTTTTATCTCACTGAATCTTCAGTCCTGTCCTGTCCGCACCATGGCGTCCTGACCTGAGCCGGGAAACCGCGGCTCAGAGACGTGCAGGGACGCGCCCAGGACCACGCAGCCGGGAAGTGACAGAGCTGGGTCCCCATCGCTGTGCCTGGCGAGGGAATGCTCTCTGCCTTCCTAACTCCGGTTTTCTCCAAACCATGATTTATCCCAAACATAATTTTATAACTTGTTAGAAGTGATTATTGTGACGAAAGCTGGCTCCATGGTCCGGGGGGGTCAGAGTATGAGGAAGCCATGGCAGTAACCTGGGATTCGTGGCCACTGTTCCTTTAGCTCAGAAAAATGCTTTCAGGCTGAGTCCCACGTCTGCCACGTAAGAAGACGCCACGCGGCCTATCTAGCACAGACCCTCTCTGCGAGACGTGCCCCAAGCCTCATCAGACCACAGCGCTGGGGTTGCTCCACACTGCCACGATCCCCAGTGCCCACCACACAGCGGGGCCCACGTGGGACCCACAGAGGGGCCACGGATTGGCTGCCTAGTAACCAAGAAGAGTCCCCCTCTCTCAAGGCCCAGCGGGTGCTGTCAACTCCTGGCTGGTGCGTGGCGGGAAGGCCACGTGGAGTGGGCTGGCTCAGCCACTCCATGCCACGTGCCTGCTGAGGGACTGGGAGAGGGTGGCGGCACTCAGCAGGGGGCTGACACGAGAGGCCGGTGCGTGTGCACGCGTGGGAACGTGGGGAGAAAGGGAGAAGGGAGAGGTGGGCGGGCCACCTCCACCCAGGGCCCTGGCTGGGTTCGTGCGTCTTGAAGACGCCTTGGTGTCCCCTCAGGAGCACGGCCACTTTGTCTGAGCTCCCTCCAGTGGCTTTCTGTTGCAAGCCACCCGCATCAAGAACTTTGTGTTTCTTGCACCAAGTGATCCCTGCATGGAGTAGAAACTGCTGGAGGGTCCCACGCCCAGGGCTGAGAGCGGAGCGCACCCCACCTGCGTTCTGTGCCCTGCGCGGCTCAGAGCAGCTGGCGCTGCCCACGGCCACGTCTCCCCTGGAGGCTCCCAACCCTCCAGCACCAACGCGCAGAAGTGGGGTTGGTCCTGGGGCTTCCGCACAAGACTTGACAGTGTTGGGGCTTCCTTGTTGCCATAGTGCAGCCGATTATCTGAACCGGGAGGACCCAAAAGACCTCGCCCACGCCTCTCGTTTTACAGATAGCAGCTGCCCTCCCAGCTCTGACCTGCAACTTGGACTTGTCGCAGTCGGCTGACCTGTGCGGTCCTGGCAGGTACGAGAGCAGCACAGATGCCTGCCAGCCTCTCTCAGATCCTGGCTGCGACCAGGTCATGTTTCAGGGCTGTCCCCCGTCAGTACCCCATGGATTCGTAATTTAATAATCCCTGCTTAGATGGCAGCTGGTAAACTCAGCTATCCAGGGTTTCTGTAACCTGGCAACACTGAGAGATGACTCAGAGCCTATGTATTCCACACACTCCCTACTTATTTTTATTTTGCCCTAATTACAACAAGCTGGTCGTCAAAGTGTCCCGGCCAGTAACACATAGGACGGTAGCCACTGTGGCCGGCCGCTGTCCATCCGAGAAAGAGATCATGACAAATTTTTAAGGCAGAAAGACTAAAAACAGCCCTGAGAGTTCAACAAGCCTGAGTGTGGAGCCCTTCTCCGTAGGAGACAGCACCCTACGACCCAGCCCGTCCGGAGGGTGTCACTGCATGGAAGCCCAGCCTATCAGTTGATAGGCATATTGATCAGCTAAGCCGCCAGCAAAAAGGCTGAATTACGTGGCAAAGCCTGCTTAAGGTGATAAGGGGACAAATCATAGATTTTAAACGTTTTGATCAAAGCGGTTGAACTTGCTTAGTGGCAGTTTCCATTTGAAAAATTCCCATCTTTTGAGCATCCCATTTCCCATGACGCTAAAAGAAGAGAAACCTGCGTGGACGGTGTCACGGGAATGCCACCTTCCTTGCATTTGGTTCTTTTTTTTTTTTTTTTTTGAGACAGAGTCTCACTCTGTTGCCCGGGCTAGAGTGAGTGCCGTGGCGTCAGCCTACCTCACAGCAACCTCAAACTCCTGGGCTCAAGCGATCCTCCTGCCTCAGCCTCCCGAGTAGCTGGGACTACAGGCATGCGCCACCATGCCCGGCTAATTTTTTCTATATATATTTTTAGTTGTCCGATTAATTTCTTTCTAATTTTAGTAGAGACGGGGTCTTGCTCTTGCTCAGGCTGGTTTCGAACTCCTGACCTTGAGTGATCCACCCGCCTCGGCCTCCCAGAGTGCTAGGATTACAGGCGTGAGCCACCGCGCCCGGCCTCGCATTTGGTTTTTGAATCACAATACTTCCTACCGCTACATGGGGCGATCCAGCTCCTCCTCCGGTTTTCACACGGGAGGGTTTTCCTAAACGCTCCTGGCCTCCGCCCAGCCCCTCGTCCACTTTGTCCCGGGGCGGCGAGGGCTGATCTGATCGGTGGGCCGGGCACGGGCTCAGCCCACGGAGAGAGGCGCCCTGTCCTGCCTGCCACGCCCTGAGCTTCAGGGGCCGCAACTGCTCGGCGCTGCCTGGGGCCAGGGAGGAAAAACTGGGGCAGAACTGGGAAGCTTTGTTCTCAACGGCGCCATCAGCAGCGGGCCCAAACGCAGCGCCGCCGGCTGTGTGCTGTGGTGGGCCAGCAAGTCACTCTCTTTCCCTAATGCAGAGATAAAGCCCTCTGCTCCCGCGGGTGGTGAGGATTTGGGATAACGCACTGTGCTTCGTGGATCCCAAGGTTACTGCCTTCACCTTTCTCCTGAAATGGGGATAGTCCCTAAAGCCCACGTGTATGTAATAGGGTGTTTGTTTTAATCCCAAAGCTTAATAGTGTTAAAGTGTCACTAGAGCACACGGCCCAGTGCGTGCCTAGGAAAGTGTCACATTAACCAGCACCAGCTACGTGGCCGTTCCCGGCGTCACTGGGAAGGCCGGGCACGAGACGAGGCCAAGCCGCCGTCCTGCAGCCCAGGGGCGCCCACTCACCCCGAGTCCTCGTCCCAGTAGTAGTGGCTCCTGCCGGGGTGGCCGTGCTCCAGCTTCTCCATCTGCAGGGTCCTCGCGAAGGTGCCCGTCTTGGACGTCCGCTTCAGCAGGCGATTGTGCACATCCGAGAGGATGGAGAAGGTGGTGCCTCGCGGGTAGCAGAGCCCCACTCGGATCCAGTCGCCCCTGGGAGTGGAAGTAGAGGCAGGTCACAGGCGAGGATGTCCAGGCCACAGGGCCTTCCGCACGTCAGAGAGAGAGAGAGACCCAAGAGTCCCCACCAGACGGCCCCCCATTTCTGCAGGGGCGTGTGGAAGGACCCTGCTGTGGTACTGCCTGAGTGCACCGGGCAAGGAGAGGGACAGAAGGTGGCTCCCGCTGAGAGAGGAGCCCCCGGACGGGTCCCAGCGTCCGCACTGGCTGGGAGAGGACGTCCTCTCGCTGGGCTGTAAAGGTCACAGGGTCTGAAGGACCTCGGTTCGGCCCCTCCGGGTCCAGTGCGATTGGAGGGCCCATTTCATCTCTTTGGGTCTCATTTTCCACGTCTGATAACGTCTTTCTCACAGGAATACTATGGCAGGTAAGCGATGCGCACAGAAAACACCGGAACATAAATACACGAAGCCCTGTCTGATGCCCTCGGCCTGATCACTTGCCGAGCCTCATCGCTCTGTAAAGTGGTGACAGCAACACCCAGGGGTTTTGCCATCTAATGAGCACCTGGCAACGCCAGGTCCGGGGGACGCCTGCCGCACGTCATCCCACCCCATCCCACTGCACGCCTGCGGGTAGCGCCTCCCCATCCCAAAGACGGGGGAAGGGAGGCCCCCAGAGGTCAGGTGCCCCGCCCAAGGCCACCCAGGCCCACTGTGGGGGCTCAGCCTGATTCTTGATGCCCGGGTGGTGTCAGCTCTCCAGATGCCTCCTGCAGGGGTCACCTGGGTGGCCGGAGGTTCTGTGCACGGCAAGCCCGAGACTTCGAGCTCAGCCAGGACAGCCGTCCCCGGCCACACCGGGCCTGGCCGGGCGCCCACTCACTTGTTGAAGTTGATGAGCCAGATGGCGAGTTCCGCGGGCGCCGTGTGGTCCCAGTGGATGGTGTAGCCCTTCCGCAGCGTGACGACCGGCTGGTACTGCTGGTAGTGGGTGCTCCGGGTGAGGGCGCCCTCCAGGTGCAGGGGGTGGCTGGGGAAGTCGTTCTTGATGATCTTCATCCGCAGGTTACTGGTCTTATAGGCTTGGATGTACATCTTTTAAAACCCAAAAAGGAAACACACAGTGAGGCTACGTACGGGGGATTATTCTGAGCGCGCCTGGTTAATGTCTGACCGCAGATCGCGTGTGCCAAGGCGTCTTCTCACTGCGGCCCCGTGAGGAGGCTTGCGCGAAAGAAAGGCCAAATAAGGGGGTGCAGCCAGTGCCGCCGCTTCATCCCACAAGGTGCTCCGCTGAGGGGCTACCGGTGGAAAACTGGGGGGAATTTGCTTCACAGCAAGGTGGCAAATTCCGGGCAAAGGAGAGAGCCGTGGAAGGAGGAGGAGGGCGAGAACATTCGTGACTCCACTGTGAAGGCAACTCGCCGTGCCCGGCGGGGGCTCTGCCCACATTGGACAGCATCTCAGCGTCTGGTCCCCAAGGCCAGTCCATGTGGTGTCAGTGACACTAGATGAATAAATGGTGGCGCATTTCACACAAAACACTGAGAGCAAAACTGCCAGCATTGAGTTCTGGGACCACAGTGCCCAGACGCGCTAGCCCAGCCTCAGCGTAAGACACCGAGCCCCACCTTACGGCACAGCCCGCGCTCACAAGGCGACGTCCTGTTGCTGTGGCCAAGAGAGGCCACCGCCACGTCAGTGACACCGTGCTTCGGAAGGAAGGCCTTGCCCTCCTGTCTAGTGTTACCACCCAGGGGACGTTAGGAGAAGCTTCGCCTCTGCCCACCTGCTGCAGCTCCACGAGTACTGGGAGGTACAGGCGCGTGGAAGCATTTCCTAAGCTGCCAAGTGGAGGAAGGAGATTAACTAACCACTTGCAGTTCCCACAGCCTGGCTCCAACCAGCAGCCATTTTCTGCAGAGCACAAGCAACGCGTCAGAGGGAAAGGGCGGGAGCAACACGAAGGCTGCTCGAGGACGCGGAGCACGTGGCCGGGGGCCCGCGGGTCTGGGCGTCCTCCAAGTGACAGGCCTCCACCTGCCAGCTCCCTTCTGACTCCATGTCCCTCCTTGTCTTGCCAGCCCACCC
>NW_012151940.1:890002-947109 GCF_000956105.1 Propithecus coquereli
CGCTCCCTCCACGAGCCCCTTGTCAACACCCCCACTGTCTGTGACAGCTGAGACTTTATCCCCACCTGCAGGCCACCTCCTCGGGCCCACTCCCCGCATTCTCCGCACGTGACCTCACCTCCTACCGCAGAGAGAACTGCCCTCGGCTTCCGCCCCTGCCCCATCCTCCCTGACCAGAGTCCTTCTTCCTGACTGCCAGCTCCTGCCCCTCCTCCGGCACCCGCGGCCCTGTGGCCTTTGCTCCCCAGCCTGACGCCAGCTCCCTCTGCCGTCTCTCCTCCACGCCAAAGCCACCGCTTAGCCCTTCTCCGAAACCCGAGTCCCGGCGTCCACGGCGGTGACGACAGTGCCTGCCTTGCAGGACAGCTGGGAAGCCACTTCTCCATTCACACCTGCGTCCTTCCCCACCTGGGACAACCCAGCTCCCCGTGCCGCCCTCCTGATCCCACAAGTCTTCCTTTGCCTGAGCCTCTCTCCCTCCCTCGTTTATCCATCGGCCGCTCATCCGAATACCAGCGGCCGATGTTTCCAGTTCTGCTCCAGGCCGGGTGCCGTCCAGACCTGCACCGCCCCGTGTGGCGGCCACTGAGCACTGCACGTGTGGCCGGTGCGGCTTGGGATCTGAATTTTAAATTTCATTCTCATTAAATTTAAATTTCAAAACAAAAGCGGTGTAAAATATTTTTTCCTGTCTCAGTGACCCTGATTTTATCATTACACGTTGTGTACATGCATCAAAATATCACACGTGCCCCAAAAGTATATACAACTATGATATATCAATAAAAATAATTTTTTTCCATTAAACACAACTTTATTGCTTTGGTAGGACCACATTTCACTTTGTTTAAAAGTGAGTGAGCTAAGTATAAAATATACAGTGAATTTTGAAAACTTAGAACTGAAAAAAATGTGAAATGTTTTGTTAATGATTTTTATATTGTTACATGGTGAAATAATAGTATTTTGAGTATACTTTGTTAAATAAAATATTAATAAAATTAATTTCTAGTGTTTCTTTTCACTAGAAAAATTTAAGATTTTTCTGCTGGAAAATAGAAGATTTAAGATGAATACATGGCTTGTGCTATATTTCTATTGGATAGGGCTGGTGAAGGATTTTACAGGTACTACCTGAAGCTGTACCCTAAATGTCTCTAAGAAGGTTCAACTATTATCCCCATTTTACGGGTGAGAAAACTGAGGCTCCGAGTGTGTCACATAGCAACTGCCGGAGCCCGCCTTGAATCCGAGCATTTGACCCAGAGGCTTTCTTTCCTAAGCTTTCTGCTTTCCAAGAGTTCTGACTTTGACTTTCAAAAGTCCTGTTGGATGAAGGAGAAAAATAAAGAAAGAAGAAGAAAGAAGAACTGTGTATCTCTTTCTGGCCTGGCACAGACCCTAACATACAGTAGGTGCTCGATAAATGCTTGCTATGTGAGCGAGTGAGTGACCGGCCCCGAGAAAGGGTCCCCACCTGTGCGTAGCGCCCGCTGCAGATGGCGCCCCTCCAGTCCGGGACGTCGATGCAGTCCGGGTGCCGGACGAGCCAGTTGTCGTCCTTGGTGAGGTAGGAGCCGGGGTACTCGGACACGGAGCCGTCGACGTCGTGGAACACGGACGTCTTATCCCCATCCATGTCCAGTTGGTTGAACCAGGGCCCGGGCTCTCCGAAGAACACTCTGGAAGTAATCTAGACAGAGCCCGGGAGAGTCAGGCTGGGCCCGAGGTGAAGGGAAACTGCGGCGTCACCGGGCCGGGGCGAGGTTTCCGATTTCCGCTGACATCACACACCAGCCAAAGCAAAGATGCTCTGGGCGCGGCGAGGGCACTCACCGCCGACCTCGCGGACCAGCCGCGCCGCGGGCAAAGGTTCACCAGGCCTGACTCCCAGACCCGGCGCTGGCACAGCCCTGGCCTCTGCCCCCGGGGGCTGGCTGCCGCGGGAGAGGGCACTGCGGGGACACGCGGGCTTCCCAGGCGCGGGCGGGGGGCTCAGGAGTGTGGGTGTGAGTGCATGAGAGAGGCGGTGCACGTGTGCGTGAGAAAGTGCGGGCACACACACGCACACACACACGTGGGGGCTAGACAGGGTGAGGGCGTGTGCTGTGTTTCAGGAAGTCAGTCTGCGGCGGAGCCCTGGAGATTTCTGTGACCGACCTCTTCCAGGCCCTCGCGGCCGGAGTGAGGAAATTAAGTAATTTAAGTTTCGCGTCTCTCCCGCAGTCTGCCAGGAACCAGGAGGGGGCTGCTCTGGGAAGCCGAAGCCCAGAGAAAAGGCCGGGTGTGTCCCGGTCCCCTCACCCCGGGCTTCTCCCGTGCCAGCTCTGCCCACGACGAGGAGGCCCGTGTTTACGTTCCACTCTCGGGGAGAGATTGAACAGGACATCTTCGGCAAAGACCTCCCTTGGAAACTGCTGGGTTTGTTTGTGCCAGCCCCGGGGCCCGGTCACGAGACTCCGCATGTCAAGGCTAAGACCTGGCTTCGAGCAGGGGAGGGGAGCGGGCATGTACCCAGCCCTGACCTGCGGGGCGACCTGCACTTGTACTTTTCCAGCTGGGAGTCAGTGCAGACCGGGACGGGGCCCAGCCCGCGTGGAGGCGGCGTCTCGGCCCCCGCGGTGGTGGCAAAAGCCCCAGCTCCGGCCCCCGGGGTCAGTGAATCACCACCCAGAGTCTGGGTTTGCTGGGAGTCTGCCCTGGCGCCGCACTCACCGGGACGTCCTCGAAGGCAATGCCGGTCACGTTGTTGTGGGGGCAGCTCTGCCAGGCGTTGTTGAGGCGGAAGGCCAGGGCGCTGGTGTGCCGGCCCTCCAGGGCAGCGAACTTCCGGAAAGTGCAGTTCTGGATGTTGACCGGGCCATCGTAGAACTGAATTCCTCTGATCGGAAAATTCCTGCAGAATGAGGGAGGTGGGATGTCAGTCTGAGCCATGCTGCTTGCCCCTTCTGAGGTGGATGGTATCAGAGACTCCCTGGGTAAAGCCGTTCCTGATCCCCACCTCGAGCAACTCCCCCGACCCGGGTCATTGTTGGTTCATTAGTTCATTCACTGGGGAAGCACGCATGGACACAGTGAATGTCGGTGAATGACTGCACGGATGGACGGACAGACGGATGAATGAATGAATAGCTGCTGGCTTGGCGTTTGGGGATGGCCTTCTATTCCAAAATTTCCCCCAATTTTTCCATCACATGAAGAGTCACTGGGTAAATTCTGTAAATCCTACTGCGGAGTGGCAACATCATGTCCCTTGGGAGATAGAGCTGTTAGTCACCATCGCCCCAGTTCAGTTGCTATGGCAATTTAATCAGATGAAGACCCGGACGGTTTCTCATCTGTGAGTGAGCCCCTGACTGGCAGGGTGCTGGGCTTGGTGAGCAGGAGGAACAGGACACAGAACGAAGATGATGAAAATGTGGTCAAAGTAATCGCAACGCAACTTCTGTAGCATCCCCAGGAGACAGGGCAGGCCCCACCGGGAAAGCAAGGCCGGGGACTGGCAGGGAACCCCAGGAAGGCCCTGACGCCCAGAGGGCAGGAGCAAGGGGGTGGGAGGAGGCCGCGGGCCTGGAGATGAAGGTGGAGAGACTGGACGAGAACCGGTGAGTTGGAAATTCCTTGGCCCAGTGGGGAGTCGGCTGCTGAGGGACGCTTCCCCCCTGGCCTGGGACTGGTGGGCAGGGCGCGGGAGGGCAGGGCCTCCGAGGGGCTGGCGGTGCCTCCCGGTGGCCCTTCCTGGGCCCGGCCCCACATCCAGGCGTGCTCGTTCTCCGGGCCCGACACCGAGCTTACACTGGCGCCTCCACCCCTGGGTCAGGCCCGTTCCCTTCCGCAGCAAACACAAGAAGAAAGGGCAGAACGAGGAAAAAGAAAGCAGAGAAGGGATCTGTCCTTGGGGGGAGGCCACACTCCAGCTGTCCCCGACCTCACGCCCTGGCCTCCTCTCCGGTCCAGCGTGGGTCCTCGAGGAAGCCGCTAGTCACACCAGTCTTGGCGACACACCTTCAGTGGACTCCGAAGACGCCTGGCGTTTCCGTGTTTTTGTATTTGTAACTGGTTAGCGTCGTGGCCTGCAAACCTGACGCTCAGGGGTGGTCCCGTGTGTTTTTCCACTTAAGGCGTCTAGGGAAGCCCGTCCCTACTAGCTCTGCGCTAAGTCGAGGCTCCCTCCACCTGCAGACGCTGCGCCAGCGCCGCCAACGGTCGGGACCGCGCAGCCCTAGCTTCCTGCCTGCGAAGGCAGTTTGAGGGACCTGCCTGGGTCTGGCAGAGCTTCCACAAACAAGGTCGCCTCTGGAAGCCGTCAGAACATTCTGGCCCGGGGAGGCTATGGCGCTCTATAAGGAAACCCTGAATATGCAGAGCCAGAGTCACTCCCACAAAGGACAGAGGGACTGCCCCGTCACCCACGTCACACAGAAGCAAGGGCTTCTAACAGCTCATGCCAACGGAGACCGGGACTCCGCCTTCGCAAACCTCCTTGGAGCACACGTCCACTCGGGGCGGAGTTTTAGGCGTGCGTGTATTTTGTGTCCTGATTCTAGTGGCGGGAATTATATTTTCCCAGAGGAAGAGAGGACAGCTCGGGGGCAAGAACGGCCGATCTTATCACTCGGAGCACAGGGACCGCTGTGCTGCTCGCGGGCTCAGGGCCTCGCTCCGGCTCGAGCTCACACCCGAGGCATCCACTGAGCCCATTTGCCCCGTTAGTCCGCCGACTCTCCGAGTCACCCTCTGCCCACTCCAGCACCCGGTTGTCATCCAGGCTGTGTTAGAACTGCTCCAGCAGCAGGGCCCACGACTCCCGGGACAGCCCTGCCCATCTGTAGTTGAGCGAATCTGACTGTTAGAAAGACCCTCCTGCATTAAACCAATCCTACCCCGCAGCGCGCACGTGCAACAAGTCTCCCGTCTCCTGCGCACAGCAGCCCTGAGCGTGTGCGACGACTTCCCCATGTTGTCCCCCCAGCAGTGACCCCCCTCTCCCGGTTGAAGGTCACAGTCTGCATGTGACGTGGCTTCGGGTTTTGTCCCTCGGTTATTCTGCTGAGTGTGCTTCGCCTGACGCTCCCTCCCACTGCAGAGGTGGATAGAACCCCCTGAGACTGTGCCACCCCGGGGGAGTGGGGTCAACGTCTCGGACCCTGGACACTAGATGACCGCTAACGTAGCCCACGGCCACACTGTGCATTGTGACAGCCATGCCACCCCGTGGGCTCCATGCAACATCATTTTTGGACGTCTCCCCCCATTCCAGATCTCACTCCTCAGCTGGCGTCAGCCACTGCCCTGGCTGGCAGGGGACGGAGTGACTCGTCGTTGGCAGGTAGGAGCCACCCACTAGCTTCTTCCCCTCCCTCACTGCCACTGGGGTTAAGCCGCGCAGAACAAGGGCCCGCTGTGGCCGCAAACCTACTGGCCTATGGGGAGGGTCCTTCCGCTGTGGTCCAGGCCGCCCGGGCCCCAGATCCTGTTGTCCATCATTTCCGTCCCCACGTTGCCGCTCTCGCCAACAAACAAGCTGTTCTTTATCTCCTGCTTGGAGCCGTCGTCGTACGGGAAGGTTCCACCACTGCCGAGAGGCGAGGGTTGAGGTGAGATGTCCAGAGACGAGCTCCCACCCGGGCCCACGCACAGCAGTCGCTCTTACCTGGCCAGGGTCAGGCCGATGCCATTGTCAGCAAACCTGGGGACGAGAGCAGACAGTCAGCAAGAGCCCTGCCTCCACATCCAGTGGGGTCGTGGGGGGAAGACCCCTCCTCACCCTGGCGCGGAGCTGTGGACGCCGTGGGGACAGTGGTCTTCGCACAGGCAGAGGCTTTGCCAAGGGACTGTGACTCCCCAGTTCTGCACAGTGAGGGGATGTTCTCGGTCCCCTCCCACGCACCGCTGACCCCAGAGAGAACATGGCAACCCCCATGGCTCTCAGCGTTTGGTGGCACTTTGCATTAGCAGCTCGAAGACTGCGCCATGTGCCTCTCCCCAGACCCCCCTCTGCGAGTCCAGGGCTGGGTGGGAGGCCGGGCCGGGGAAGCTGGAGCACCTGCCGCTCTCAGGACCAGCACTGGGAGGGTGGGGTGTGCGGACGCGGTTCCGTCTTCCCTTTTCCATCCTCACCACCGTTTCGGCCACAGCAAGAGGCCCAAGTAGCCAATTTCCCAGTTTCCTGGGAGTCAGGCAGATGCTGGCCCTGACAGCAAGAGTCACTGGCAGTGGCCCTGGGGCCATCTTGCCAGCTCCCTTTGGCCTCTGCCCTTTTTAAGGGTCAGGGTGGGAGTGCTCCCGGGAGGGCCTGGCTGTGAGTGACGGGGGATCGCGCAGTCTGAGCCACCGCAGACGCTATGGCGAGACAGGGTGGCCGCCTTCATTTCCCTGCTCGCAGGGGCAGGTAGAGCTGGTCTCCTCGGCTGGCCGCTGTCACCTGCGCACCCCACGGTCCCCTCCCCACCCACCTCTCTGCTTCCTGCACCTTCCGAGGCGCCACATCACCCGTAAGCCCCCGCTCAGGGGCCTGGTGAGCCCGAGTTCCCCTCCCGTGAGCTGCGCCAGGCTGATCCCCGTGTCCCGCGAGCGAGCTCTCTAGGTCCCAGCGTCCTCGTTTGCACCCCACCCGCTCCCTTTCAGGGCACGCGCTTCTCCCTTTCCGAAGCCCGTCCAGCTCGGATCAGCCGTTCCGGGCCCTCACGCACGGTGTCACGCTCTCCACTTTTGCCCCAGAACTTCCCGATTCTTGTCTCCCGGCCCCCTTTGTGGCCTTTCGTGTCGCTGCTGTCACCCAGCGCCCCGCCCGTGGGCCCCCATCCTGCACCATGTCCCTGGGAACCTCACAGGACTCGCGGCTCCCGCCACCGATCCGCGGGTGGCTCTGAGATCAGTCACTTTGCCATGTGCCCTTCCACAATCTGGGGCGTTCCCACTCCATGCCGCACAAGCGTCTCCACCGACCACGTCAGAGACAGTGCGATCATCCTCCGTCCACGCCTGTCCCCCATTCCGAAGGCTGTTTCAGCCGAGCCCCCACGACCGGAATTCCCTCCTCTGGGCCGCAGCAGTGGGGTCTGAGCTGGCTTTCCCGCCGCCAGGACACCCGCCCAGCCCGCCCGCGTCCGGGTTACCGGAGTGACCGTTCTGAAACGGCCCCCCGGCGAAGGCCTGAAGTACTCGAAGGGCTCCCCGTCTTCCGGCAGCCCTGCCTGCACCCCCTCGTCCACTTGCAGGGCGCGGCCTTGCTGCCACCGGGTTCTGGGCGATCTTAGGTGAGTCTGGCAGAGATTAAAAGATATGCCCCATTGGCAGGTGGGGGGGTCTTCACAATTTTTCTTGCTGCCCCAAATCTGGCCTTTCCTATCTCTGTAGAGGCCTAAACTCCAAAACATTTAACAAACCAGAACCAAGAAACTCGCCGGACTTAGAACAGTGCGGAGAATTTTAGCGTTGACACCATCTCCTCGCTTCTACCCACAGCTTCCAGCCACCCCCCGCACCGTGTCCCCGCAAGCGTCCCCAGACAGGCAGCCTGGTGGCTTATCCCACCGATGGCGTCTCCCGTCGTGGGATCTCTTCCCTCCCACAGCGGCCTCCGCCCCGGGCCTGCGACTTCTCCTCCAGAGCCAACCAGGACAAGCCTCGTCCCTACCTGCCCCTCCGAAATCCAGAATCGCTCTCTCCTTCCCGCCCCGGTTCTCCAGACGCGTGACTGCCTTTTCCTGGGCAAAGGGAAGGTCCCCCTCTGCCACTGAGGGTCCCCCTGCATCCCCGTCTGCGTCTGGCCCCATCCCTGAGCCAGTCCCCCCAGATCTCAGCTGTCCTCTCCCTCTGTGGACACCGGGTCTCTGTTCCCTCCTCATACACTTTTCACCTCTCCTTTGCCCTTTCTCCTTTAACTTGTCACAATAAAATGGAGGAAATAAGTACATTTATTTCCATGTAAATTTATTTCCTGCATGGAATTTCTGATCCCCCATTTTTTTTTTTTTTTTTTTTTGAGACAGAGTCTCACTGTGTTGCCCGGGCTAGAGTGCCGTGGCGTCATCCTAGCTCACAGCAACCTCAGACTCCTGGGCTCAAGCGATCCTCCTGCCTCAGCCTCCCAAGTAGCTGGAACTACAGGCATGCGCCACCATGCCCGGCTAATTTTTTCTGTGTATTTTTAGTTGTCCAATTAATTTTTTTCTAATTTTAATAGAGATGGGGTCTCGCTCTTGCTTAGGCTGGTTTCAAACTCCTGAGCTCAAACAATCCACCCGCCTCAGCCTCCCACAGAGCTAGGATTACAGGCGTGAGCCACCGCGCCCGGCCCCCCATTTTTAATACAAAAGGCAGACAGGAGAACATTTCACACTATTCGCTTAAAACAAATTCCAGCTCAGCCACCTGTCCCTGCTGGCCTTTGTCCAGAAGGTGGCCAGCTGGTGGCTCCACCGGGGACCTTAGACCAGAACTCAGTGTCCCTGCCTTTTCCACTGGGGCCTTGGAGTCCAGCGAACCGGAGCTTCCAGTCCCAGCTCAAACTCTCACCTGGGAAATTCACTAAGCCGAACCGCGGTTCCCATCTCTAAGATGGAGATAATAATTCCTACCTTCGAGAAACACGGAAAGAAAGAAATGCAACCAAGGCATCGACACACAGTGGGCACCTAGAATATTCTGGCTTCCTTTTTCTTCCCTCCCTTAGCTGGCAGTCCGCGTGACCTTGAGAGAGCCCTGCCCAGCGACTATTTGGAGGCAAATCATGACCCGCAGCACCTGGCATTGTGGGCTGAAGCCAACATGCCGTTTTAGGCCTCGTTTTCTGATTTATTATTTTTTTCTTTTGTGGCCTCCGCCTGCTGCCATTCTGCACCCCTGCCTGGCTGGGGGACGAGAAGGCCAAACACCAGCAGGTCTCCTTCCTCTGCCTTGCTCCCCTCTCTGCGGGGCGTGGGGACAGCGTCCTGTCCCCGTGTGCCGAGGCCACCCACCCCCCACTCACCGGCAGCTGTCCAGCCACACATCCCCGCCGCGCAGCCAGGCGCCGTGGTCCTGGTTCTTGTAGGCGGTGAAGTGCCTGATGATGGCCGGCTCCCGGGGCTTCAGCGGGTCGGCGTCCTGGTGGGGGCTGTACCTGCAGCGCGGCACGGGAGGGCACAGGTGGGCGTGGGGGCGTTCGCTGTGCTCACTCCCTTCTGGGCTCTGTGAGCCTCTGTCTCCTCCTGGTGGGTGCCCAGAAGGCACCGACTGAACAAACTGATTGACATCGCCCGGGCCCTGGGAGGGACTTCCTGAGCTCATCTCAGAAGCAAGGAGGCTTCCTCCAGGGCCAGGCCCCGTGGGCAACAGACAGGTCACTTGTATCGCTCATCACATCACTGAAGAGCCTGCCCCGGAGTGGGGTGAAGGCACAGAGGCAAGTTCTGACAGCTGGTCCCAAACCAGCAGGCAGCGCCCGGACGGAGGGGCTGGTGGGTCCCTGGCCGTGCCCTGGAGCCAGTGCCTGTTCTTGGCATGCCCTGGTCGGGCGGGCGCGGAGCTGGACGCTCACCGACGTCAGGCCCAGCAGAGCGGTTCCGTGGACACCATCGCGCTACCAGCGTTACCCACGGCTGATGGAGCCCAGGCCCTGGTCTCCCTACAGGGTCCTGGTCTTGCCAGTTCCCCTTGAAAAGCAGCCCCAGCCTCCGGGTGAGCTCTAGACGTATTTGTGAGCACGACCTGCACGTTCTTTCCTGCTAAATTGACGGTGAAGTTTCTCTCCTCTTCTCTCTACCTTTTATCCGGGTCCAGCTGTCCTGCCGTGGCCCTCGCCCTCCCCGACCACTCGCCGGGCGCTGGCTTTGCTGAGGGATGTCGGCAAAGAATTCCTCCAGGGTTTCTGCCTCCCTCTGGCTACTGGAGCCTGAACCCCAAGCCAGACTCTCACCGCAGGACCCCCAGCACCCAGCTCGAGGCCCGGCACACAGAAAGCGCTCAACGGACACTCGGTGAGTAAATGAATGAATCAGTGGGAGGGAGAAAGGAGGCGCTGTGGCCTGTGTCCCCCGAGAGCTGAGTACCTGGCAGAGATGACAGAGAGGAAGGGCCGCTTGTCCTTGGCAGAGGCCTCGGTGGTTTTGACCCCGTTGTCTATGATCATGCCAGCCTGGGGGAGAGACGAGCAGAGACACATTAGCTCCTACGTGGGCCACAGGCGTCGTCTGGTGCCCAGCCTCACCCGCGCACTCCTGAATGCCCGGGAGAACCAGCTCTGCGCTCAGGCTGCATTAACAAAGGCAGAGGGTTTACAATGAGGGAGCTGAGAAACCTGCCTTATCCCGCCTTGCTCAGACCGAATCGGGAATATTTGACCTCTCTGAGGTGCAGATGAGGAAACTGAGGTCCAGAGAGGTGAAGGACATTGTTCAAGGGCACACGGCACAGCCCACACCAGAGCGGACACCGCTCTAGGCAGCTATTAGCCGGGGCTCCGAGTCTCTCTGCAATGATTGACAAGCCACGCTGAAACCAGGCCCCATCTCTGCCACGGGCGGGGTCAGTGGCCTTACTCGGCGCCTGCCCGACGCCAGGAGAGAGCCCGGCTTTCCCCCTGGGCTCCGAGGCGCCCACTCTGTCCGGGACGGGGCCGTGGGAGTCGAGGCGGCTGAATGGCGCTGCCCGGTGAGGCCCCGCGCAGCTCCTTCCCTCCTGGAGCCAGATGGCGGGTAGACTCCCGGCTCTGCTCTCACGAACTTGACTTTGGGCAAGTCCCTTCACCTCTCTAGCCTCAGATGGGTTATCTGCAAAATGGGCTAACAGCAGCCATTTCACAGGGTAGCTGTGGGGACCGAAGAAGACACCCCAGGTGACGACTGCTGGAGCAGGACCCTCACGCTGCCGTGGGGGTCAAGGTTCATCTCGGGCATGGACGCCAAGGACGGGGCCTCCCCTGCTCGGTAACCCAACCCGCCAAGCACAGTATCCTCTCTCTCCTTTCCCTCCCCGCCTTCCTCGTGGCCCTCACCTGTGTCCCGAGCCCTGCCCCCTCCGTGGTGGAAGCTTCCCTCGCATTCCGTCCCTGCCCAGCCTCTCCGGGCCTTCCGGGCACCGCGTGCCCCCCCACCCCCGCTCCTGGGAAGGCTTCTCGAGGGCAGGCGGGGTCTCAGCCAGAGCCGACACACGCTCCGCCCTGTCCCCGCCCTCGGCGGCAACGCGGCCTCTGCGCCTCCGCGTGGAGACAGCTCCCCGAGGTCCTTTGGCCTCAGAAACGGCCCATCGGGGCGCTGTCCTGATCCTTCTCTGCCACGATGACACTGCTGCCCTCCACACGTCTGCCCACAGCCCACGAAACTGTCCTCTCTCCTAGTTTCTGGGGCTGGACACTGCCCAGGTCTCCCCTCTCTGCTCATTCCTCCCCCCTGGCCCTGTCCCCACCGCTCTCCTGTGTGAGCCCAGATCTGTTCCCAGACGGCTCTCTTCTTCCTGGTCTTCTCCCCAGTTGAGCTTTGCTCAATCTTTTTTGGACCCAGGATGTAGCCATTCCCCTGTAGGGCCTCAGTTTCCTCATCCGGACCATTAGAAACAGGGCCAGACCACCCGCCTCGGCACTAGGGAGTCCGTCTGTCTGTACATGGCCCCGACACGGTCGGACCCCTGGGCCCCCAGAGCAGCGTCTCTGGCCTGAGCCTCACTCCGAGCTCCATCTCCAGTCCCGGCTGCTGTCCTTGCAGGAGGGTCCTTGACAGGCTTGGGATCAGTCATCTTGGTCCCGCCCCATTTTCCCAGCACTGAGCTCGGCACTGGGCACCTGGCAGGCGCCTGGGAAACGTCGACGAGTGAACGAAGACGATCAGGAATCTGTTTCTCCTCGGCCTGCTGAGCTCTGCGTCCGCGGAGCAGCCCGTCTCCCGTCTCCCAGGAAGCCAGACAGAGGCAGCAGGGAGAGGCCGCCAGCGCCCCCTCCACCCGCCTGCAGGGCCACGCCCTGATTTCCTTCAGCTCTGGGGTCGGGCCGCACTTCTCACGGTGGACACTGCACCCGTCCCCACCAAGCGAGCCGCAAATCGGATTCAAGCGCTCAGCTCGGCCACCAAGAGCAGCTCCTCCCGCGGCCTGGGTGAAGGCAGCTCTCGCTGCTGTCTCCGGCCAGGTGCCCAGCCGACGCCCGTGTGGGAGCCACCACGGATGTTCTTGTGCAGACCGGCCGGTGGCCCGGGAGGCCTCGGCGGCTGCTCTGTCTTCCTCAAGACCCGTGGTAGGAAATCGGTCGCTCCCGGCTGCGGCCGGACGGCTGTCCCGGCTCTCACCACCCCAGGCCTGGGAAGGGGACCGAGAGCCCGGCAGGGAGACTCACCCGGTAATTGGAATGTGCTCGGTTGTTGTGGAACTTGCCCAGCGGGATGTGCTCGGAGTAGCCCGGAGAGTACATCCCCGCAGAAGGGCCCGTCGGCACGTGGTGGAAAATGAACCAAAATCCGGTTTCCTGTCGGAGGAGCACGAGGGGAGGCCACGGGACTCAGCCCCAGGGAGCTCCCGGTCAGGCACCCGCGATCCCGCGCAGGGCTGGTCTGTATCCGTCACCCAAAGGGGCCTCGCCACCCACCTCCAAACACAGCTCCAGGTGGCCCCGTTCTTGAGGGAAGCAGTGAAAAGTCTGAGATGAATGTGATTTGTGGGGTGCCCCCTGACAGCTAAAGCCCTGCATAGGCTCCTGCCCTATCAGACGCGCGACCCTGACCGCTGGTGTCAGCCGCTGCGGGGTTAAACTCTTCCCCGGCGCACGACGGGAGGACCACAATGTTCTCCGTCTTCCCCTCCATTCCGCAGATGCGGAAGCTGAGACCAGAGACGGCACCTGCCCAGTTAGGGTCCCACGGGAGGCCAGAGCACGGGGAGGGGGAGCCAGGCTGTGTAGACAGGATGCTCCTGTCCTGCCCCCACCTCTGAGCCATCCTGCCTCAGTTTCCTCCTCCAGCAGATGAGGATAATAATAGAACCTATGCCATGGAGTTGATGCAAGAATCAGACTACGTCCGCTCACCACACGGATGTGCGAGGTACCAAACCCAGCTGAAATAATTTCATTCTAATACTGAATTATTGTACATTGAGTGCTCAGCACTCATTAGCTGTGGCCGCCAGCACTACGCAGTGACAGAACCGTCATTAAAGCCAGTTCCCTCCCAGCCTGTTGTCTTCCTGTTCACTGCAGCGCGGCCTGGCTGCGTGGATGTCTGGATGTGGGTCCGGAACACGCGCATTTCCAGGTTAGCCTCAGTGTCTCCCAGCCCCGGCCCCAGCCCCCGCTTTCTGCTCACCTCGGATCCTGCCGCCGCGCAGTTTATGAGGTTGTTGTTGGGATTGGCCATCCAGAAGGTGGACACGGCGCTGCGGGGAGGCAGAGATGGGAGAGATCACTGACTTGTCTATCTGGAACCCGGTTTGTCATTCAAGTGTGGTGCTAGTTTAGGTACTTAAAATGTTGAGAAACTGAGGGGCATGGGTCTTTAAGGTGGAAGCAGCGTGTGGGTGAAGTCTGAGATCGGCTCTGAAATAAATGGAAGCCCCCGGGAGGGGCCCTGGAGTCCGAGGTTGGCCGCACAGGGAGCTCGTCTCCCTGTCTCCCTGCCTCCCTGTCTCTCTGTCTCTGTCATGTCTAGAAAAGGGTCAGCGTGGTTGGGGCCTCTGTGTGCGCACTGCGGGCGCTGAGGTGGCAGCCGCTTCCTCTCATCAAAGAACACCGCGTGGCATCAGGAAAGCCCCGGGGCTGAGAGCAGTGGTCCTCTTTGGGCAAGAATGATGCAAGGAGGGAAACCGAGGAGGGAGAAGGGAGGAGACACACTCCCGCCTTCTCTCCGGGGAGCCACGGCTGTGGGCGGTCAAGGGCTGAAGCCCAAGCTGCCCAGAGCCGCGAGGTGCAGAGGTCAGGCGCCGGGCCGAGAGGCCGAGTGAGCGCGTGCTCATGCGTGCTCACGCGTGTCCTCCCGCCCCAGCCCCGGCGCAGGCCCTGGGCGGCACACGGGCACGGAGGGGAGGGGCACTTACTTGCAGTCCTGCCTGGGCTTGGGGATGTACCCCGGGTAGGAGTCCTCCGTGATCATCTTGCACATCCTGCTGTCGCGGTCGGAGGGGAGGAGGGTTCCGGACTTGACGAGGAGGCCCAGACAGTGGTCGAAAGTGTTGCGCTCCTCCGGCCCGTCTTCCGTGAAGAAGCAGTGGCCCAGAGAGTCATAGCCCACAACGTCCTTGATCTACGGGGTCAAGACAGGACGTTTCGCCGAGCATCCACCTATTCACGTGTTCATCCGTTCATTCAACAGACACTAAATCGTGCCAGCTGCACACTGCTCCTGGGAGGGGCCCTGGGGTGTGGAGAAGACACTGGCACAGGGGTGGGGGCTGGGAAGGGCAGGGCAGGGACTGGGACCGTGACTTTTTAAAGTCCCTTCCAGCTGGAAGTGCTGGGGCTGAGGCTCTATGGGACAAGATGTCTGAAGGGAGAGGAGTGGGTCTGAGAGGAGACCCCGGACTCGCCCCGTGAGCCTACTCTGATGGCGCTCACGGCCGAGCGCACAGCAGACAAGGACTTACTGTGGAGGGGTCCACAGAGAAGACCCCCTGAGTAAGCGTGGGGGGAGCTTCACCCAGGAGCAGCGCCTGAGCCGGGCCAGGTGCACTTTTATGAAGACCAGCACTGATGCCCGCAGCGCGCCCTCGCGCGGGAACCCAAGCCAGCGGTTCGCCCCTCACGCACGCCCCGCCCGTGGGCAGCCCCCGGGGTGACAGCCAGACAGGGCTGCAAACTCCAGCTCCTCGGTTTCCTCCGGGAGTCACCGCGTCGGAGGGGGACGCAGAAAGAGCGTTCGGACAGACGCTGAGAGACCAGGGCTGCGGGCCAGCGGCACACCCTGCGGCCTGGGCATCCCGGACAAGCCTCCGTTCCTCAGTCACTTTCCCCACCACAGAGCGAAGGACTTCAACTCCGTGACCCCCGAGAGCCCCTCCGGGTCTGAACCCCTCAATCTCAGAATTCAAAGGGGCTAAAAGGACCGTGGCCGGAGCCCCTCCTCCCTGTCAGTGCCAGACGCTGCTCGCAGCGCCCCTGCCGGGCACCCCTCTGCTCAGACACCCCGGAGAGGAGGCGCTGACCAGCCCCCGGGGGGCCTCTCCCCAGTGGGCAGTGGTGAGAAACACCCCCACCTTCTGCCCTCCCTCCCGCCCAGGTGCTGGCTGCCCAATGGCGTCACCCAGCCAGGGGCCCTGCTTCCTGCGACGTCATCCAACCCCCTCATGAAGTACCTGCCGCCACACCATGCACGGAAAACCCGCACACCTTCCGGAAACAGCCCCTCCCTCGGCGCTGTCCTGTGCGGTGCGGTGTTCAGCGGCGTCCCTGGCCCCCGCCCGCTAGGTGCCCGTAGCACCCCTCGGTTGTGACAACAAAAATTTCTCCCAGCGTTCATTGCCAACTACTCCGTTGCGGGCGGGAGGTGACAAAATCAGCTCTGAGAAGCACGGATGTGGGGTGAGCACCCCGATTCCTGCAGACGCTCTCACGTGACAGCTGCTACTCCCCAACTCCCAGGCAGCCATCCTATGGAAGTGTCCCCAGACCAGGCCCCTCATGTCCCAGCACTGGCCTGGCCTCTTACGTCTTACGTAACCCTCTGGTGAATTTTTTTAGAGATGAGAAAAGTGGGACTCAGAGAAGTTGAGTGATTTGCCCAAGTTACACAAGCCTGGTGCGCAAAGCCACGGCTGGAACTTGCTCTTCTCACTGTCCACTCACTTCCTAAGGGTGGGACACACACAGGCCGCCCTGTTCCAGGCGAGCTCTCTGTCCTCTGCGACAGGCGTCCCTCCCTCCACCCGCCGCCACAGGCCAGGGCGTGACCTTGACTCACTCAGCCCTTCAATAAGCACTTGGGTCAACCCGAGGTCACCAGTGGGACTGCTGCCCTTTCTCCCCTTGAGCCACGAAATCTGTTATAAATAGTCTGGACAGACGGACACGGGAGAGGGGCAGGAAACGGGGCCCTCCGGCTGGCGGGGACATCTGAGCTCGAGTCCAGCGCCTTCGCTCTGCAGAGGAGGGACGTGGGTGTCCCAGGGCACCCGGCCACCTCACGGTGGAGCCCTGCTCAGACCCAGCCTTCTGCCCACAGCTCCTCTTAAATCCTGGGCGCCCACCTGCCCGCTGCCTGGGTCACACTCCGGGAAGCCCGTCTCTGAATGCGAGTGAATAATGAGTTGGGTACGTTTGCACTTTAACAAATGCCTGGGAAAAGCAAGCCCTCCGAGATCCCTGAGACGCGCTACGGAGAGAAAAACCTCACTGAACGGAAGAAAAATAACCACTATTTATGGGGTGTCGAATGTTTTACACGTTGCCTCATTTCAACCCTATTACGGTATTATTCCGTAAACAACACTGAGACTTACACCGTCACCTGTCACGTCTCCTGCAAGGACAGCACTGGGACCG
Organism: Propithecus coquereli; assembly: GCF_000956105.1. Lineage (NCBI taxonomy): Eukaryota > Metazoa > Chordata > Mammalia > Primates > Indriidae > Propithecus > Propithecus coquereli. The sequence continues at coordinate 906,441 of NW_012151940.1, forward strand.
ATTCCCACCTGCCTGATTCCACACCTGTGCGCTAATCCACACTCAGCAGCGCTGGAAAGAAAGCCCCTCACTTTAGGTTGTGTTTCTTTCCTCCCACTGGGGCGGGTGAGGGTGGCACGCAGAGCCAAGAGAAGACACAGTTCGAGTCTTCGCTCAGCCACAGACTTGCCGTGTGACCTGCCTGCGTGTCCCTGAGCGATAGGGTGACGTCTAACGTTCCTTCCGGCTCTAATGTCTCGGGATTGCCCCTACTCGGGATTTCCCGGAATTAAATATTTACACCGTGACCTCGCTTGAGATGATACACGTCAGGCAGGTGGACGCAGACAGAGTAGCGCGCAAGCACACGCGTGTCACCGGTGGTCACCCAGTGCCTACTCGCCGGCCGGCGGATCTGTGAGCTCCTGGCAGTTCCCCTGCGCGACCTGTATTTCCCTTGTTCTCCTGCCCCTGAGCTCCACCCACCCGCTTTGCTCTCCTGGAATCCCCGCCCTGCCGATGGGGCAGTCGAGGAAGCAGTTCTGAAAGCCGTTTGAGGTCTTCCGCCGCTGTCAGGTGTGGTCTGGGGGTGAGATTGGGAAGGAGAACATTCCCGGGCTCCCCGGTCGATTAAAGACCCCGAGACGGCCATCAGGGACTATTTCAATCAGAGCGACCGCTTACTTAGTTCACGGTCTGAACGGGACATTTTGAGAGCGGAGGGGGTGCTACTAGCCGTTGAGCTGGGACAACGGGTCCAACATGGAACCGTTCTGTGCAAATCGGGACATGGCTGTATGTCCCTCCCACCAGCACACAGCAAGTAAAATAAGCCGCTGTTTGACATAAACACACACAAACGGACACGAACTGCACTTGTTCCTGCCATCCAAGGTGGGTGTGACACCGTTCACACTAGCAAATGCAGCAAATGCAGTCACGTTAGAAAGAAGACTGCCATTTCCGAGCTTCTGCCGTTATTTTAAAAACGTTTCTGAACCGCAGGAGAGAAGGCCCCCTTGGAGTGGGGCAGGGGGCTGCTTGCTTTGCAGAGCGTCTTAATGAGTTTTGAATATGCAAATAGAGGCTGGGACAGATAGCCCAAGGACTCTGCCTAATAAGGGAAGGAATGAGAGAGCGAGGCAGCCAGGGAGGTGGGGAGCGGTGGGCGAGGAGGAGGAGGAGGAGGAGGAGGAACTCAACACCCAGGTTGGGGCAGGGAGGGTTTGACTATAGCGGGGCCTGCGACTTCACTCTTACTGTTGGCTTCTGCGCTGGGCTGGACTGTGATGTTCTCCCCGCTCCATCCCCCCCATCCTCCCACCCTCCCCCACCCCTCCCCCACTCTACCAGTGAGAGCCCTGAGCCGGTGGTGAAGCTTCTGGGTTCCACCTCTGAGCTCGGGTGCAAAGCAGAGATGGCAGCAGCCGTGTGAGTTGAGACCTGAGTGAGGCTGAGAATTCGAGAAACTGGAAAGGGGTTAGGCAGGAAAAACGGAAGCCACTCGCGCCATTCCCGAGCTCTGCGGCTGGCAGAGGGGGCGCTGGGTCTCCCGCCACGCGCACACGGGCTCTGCCTGCAGCAGAGCGCAAAGCAAGGGTGTGCCTACGGCTGGCGGGCTTGGGCGCTGGCTGTGGGCACGCGGATGGCACGCCCTGGAGTAGCGCAGGGCATACCTGTGAGGCTGCATGTGGCGTCCTGTTGGGGACATCCTGGTTTCAAGCGTCTGGTTGCTACAGAAGGAATTTAGGTCAAAGATGACACATTTCAAGCAGCATACAAGGTGGGAACGAAGGACAGGACGTGTTCATCCCCGTCCCCCATGTCTTTCTCTGCTTTAAAGAAGGAGGGAGGACGGAACACGCAGAACCATACTGGACTTTTTCTACCTTCCGCAAAAACACCGCAATGGAGGAACAGGGAGGTGATTGCCCCACGTCCTGCCTTGGGGTTCAGGAACCCGCATTAAGACCCAGTGGGAGCCCATTTGCACCCCCACTCCCGCCATCCAGTCTGCGCATGACGTGCCCTGGAGGCCTCTGTGAAGCAGCTGCGCCCCGCATCTGCCAGGGCCGACCACCTTGGTGCCAGCCCCGGCGTCAGAGGAAGGACCACACCGACAACGTCGCTGTCACGGGAAGCAGGCCCCAAACTCTGTTCTGTAGCACACTAGCTCCGTGAGCCGTAAAACTCGTGTGGAACAAAGGCTCTGTGGCTACCTGAGTTCAGGCACTTAGGAGAATCAAAGCTAAGCCTGTGCTGTTACTGTCAGCCGTCGCCATGCCCGCACGCACAGCAAATTTCCAAAAAGGAGAGGGGGCATGTGCGGTGTTTGCCGAGGTCACCTAACTACAGAGGCCGCTCCTGCACTGTAAGGACACCTGCCTCTATGTCACGGACCCAGCGCTGCTTGCACAGGACACAGGTAGAGACGCTCACTGATGATCCTGTTCAGTATCACACACACCATCTGGCTCAATCTTCCTAAAATCCCTTGGAAGTTGGGGCTACCATCATCCTCACTTTACACGGGAGGAAACTGAGGCCCAGACAGTTTCCGTCGGTCCCCGAGCTCACGCTGGCAGATTAGAACTCGGGTCTCCGTGACTCTGCTCTCCAACCGCAACGTCCTGCTAAAGCCTGCAGTGCTCGTCACGTGGAAAACAGCGAGGAGCTGGATGAGGGGGCGAGGGGTCGTGGCTCTGTTAAGCTCAGTGGTGACATTGGGGAGTGACGTTGCGGAGAGCCATCGCCAGGCTCAGAGAGAACAAAGGCTGAGAAGCCCACATCTGCCAGTCCGGGGGGAGGGAGAGGGGAGTTGGCGGCAATGAGGATTTCAGGCCACTCTTCCCAAAAGTCGGTGGTGAAGAAAGGGCAGGAGCAAAGGTGGCGGGTGGGGCGGAAGGAAGCCGTGCTCTGAGCACGGAGCACGTCGGAGCTGGCTGCGGCCACAGGCAGGGAGGAGCCCTTGAGCAAGGGGCTTCCGGACACTGGTCGGCTGGGGCGAGGGCCCAAGGCACCTCTCAGCTCTGCACAAGCAGCAGCTCCCGTTCTACGGCCCGCATCTGCCTGTGCGGGTCTGGCCCACCTCCAGGTCAGGGCTGGAGCCAGGAGACAGGCTTCTGCGACGCTACTGCGTGGCCTCTGCGTTCCGAATCAGAGTCGAGGCTTCGTCTGTCTCTGGCTTCCTTTCGTCTGGTCAGCTAGAAACAGCTTTCCAAACACAGCCAGCCGTCAGCGAATGCCTCAAGCCAAACACAGGAAGCAAATACCAGTGGAGAACCCAGCTCCGAGGCCGCATCTGAACGTGGCGCTCGCTGCCCCAGCAGTGGAGCGTTTCCAGGGTGACCTGCCAGTCCGTCAACCCGGTACCCGCCCAGGGGCACGGGTTTCGGGGAAGGGCGCCGGGACGCTCCCGGGTCCCTGCTGTCCGTTTGGCTCGCAGAGTCAGGGGCCTGCGCTTCGTCGGGATCCCGAGCCCCGTGGCGATTTGGTTTCGCCCCAGAAAGGCCGCGCAGGGCTGCGGACGCCAGATCCCAGCCCACCAGCTTGGCCCTGAACCTCGGCCCTGAGAGGATTGAGGTCAGAGCCCGTGTGGCCCCCAGGACCAGGCTGCAGCTGGCTCCCTGGCCACCCGGGGTCTGGCGCCACATCCCCGGCAGCCAGCAGGGAGGGCAGGGCGGCCTTGGCGTTCAGGCCACGAGCACCTCTGCTTCCGCGCAGCTGCCCAGGCTCTGCCGCGGAGAGTCCCCTCCACTGTGGGTGCGACTGCAGCCCCGGGGGCCGCTCCCACCCGCCGCCCCTCTTGCCCGAGGCCCGTCTCCCTGACTCAGGCTCCCAGCCTCCTGGGGCCAGCCTACAGCCTGCCAGACGCTCCCTTTCAGTCCCGCCCCGCCGGGGGCCCCAGGGCCCGAAGCCTCCGCCCCGCCCAGCACGCCCTGCCCCCCCCTCCCTGCCCAGCCCGTTCCTGCGCCGAGAGGGCGCTCCCCGCTCTAGGAAGGTTTGCTACTGCAGAGACCGCCTAAAACCCTTCGCTTCACGCATGTTTTGAGGGGTAGGCATCACGTTCTCCACCGCACGCGGGGGACTGAAGACCTCACTGGTTACACGGCGCAAACGAGGCCGCGCAGCAAGCGGGCGGGAAAACACAGCCCCAGGTCCACACTGCAGGGGTGTGTGTGTGTCCACACTGCAGGGGCGTGGTGTGTGTGTGTGTCCACACTGCAGGGGCGTGGTGTGTGTGTGTGTGTGTCCACACTGCAGGGGCGTGGTGTGTGTGTGTGTCCACACTGCAGGGGCGTGGTGTGTGTGTGTGTGTGTCCACACTGCAGGGGCGTGGTGTGTGTGTGTGTCCACACTGCAGGGGTGTGTGTGTGTGTGTGTCCACACTGCAGGAGCGTGGTGTGTGTGTGTGTGTCCACACTGCAGGGGCGTGGTGTGTGTGTGTGTCCACACTGCAGGGGGGTGTGTGTGTGTGTGTGTGTCCACACTGCAGGAGCGTGTGTGTGTGTGTGTGTGTGTCCACACTGCAGGGGCGTGGTGTGTGTGTGTGTGTCCACACTGCAGGGGCGTGGTGTGTGTGTGTGTGTCCACACTGCAGAGGCGTGGTGTGTGTGTGTGTCCACACTGCAGGGGTGTGTGTGTGTGTGTGTGTCCACACTGCAGGTGTGTGTGTGTGTGTGTGTGTGTGTGAGGTTGCCCCGAGACTCGCAACGGCCTCCGCTCTCACCAACCGGGATCTGTAAGGACGGCCTTCCAGTAACCTCATCTCGTCATCTGCGTAAAGTTAAACGGAGGTGAATCTAAGCACAAATGTCTGGAGCATGCAAAGCCCCCAGACTCAGGCAGGACCGTTTCTTGCCTGACCAGTCCCACCTCATACTTCTCCCCACGTGCGCCGACCGCAATCGCCGGCCGGAGTGACAGCGCTGTGATCGCGTTCGCTGCGTCCGTTCTGCAAACCGCAGGCGGGAACGGGCGACCTGCCACCTGCTCCCAGGGCTGCATGGCCCAGGCACTGGCTCCACACTTGCCATGTCCTCTGCTCGCTCAAACCTGGAGACGACCGCGTAGGATGCACGGTGCCCTCCTCCCCACGTCACAGGAGCAAGGAGAGGTGAAGGGACCGCCGAGAGCACATGGCTAGGAAGTGGCAGAACCCCGGCTGCGACTCACGGCGCCTGGCTGCAGAGCCTGGGCTCAGTGTCACGCCGTGTCCCTGACTCTGTACGTATCATACAACCCGTGGTCCTTCAGCTTCAGCCAGAAAACATCCTCCTTTGCGTCCCCCTTGAGCTGCAGAAACACCCTACGCCTTCCCACAACTGCTCCAGAAGGCCCTCCTGCCCCCTGCGGGGAAGAACCGGCCCTGGCGTGTGGCCAGCTCTGCTACGCAAGCCCGTGGGCAGGGGCCGTGGTCTCCCCGGGACACTTGCATATCACTGATCTTCACGACAGCCCTGTGTATCTGCTGCCATTGTCCCACTTGACTGAGGAGGAAACCGAGGTTCAGAGAGGTCAAGCAACTTGCCAGGATCCCACAGCTCACAACCTGGGGATCAAGCTCTCGAACCCTCCTAGACTGGGCTGCAAAGCGCATGCTCTCTCCTCCACAGTCAGTGGGAGGTTTTAAATCAGAGCATTTCAGACGCAGAGACAATAGGCACTGCTTTCCGGTAGAAGAACGCATTGAATAGAACCGCAAGTGGCTTCGCGTGGCACGCTGACAGCCTCCGCCTCCTCCCATCACCACGCGCTGCCTGGGGGGTGCATTCTGCCTGGATTAGAGGCCACAAACCCCAATGCCCCTGGGGGCCGGCAGGCAGTGACAGGAGTGGCACCGGCCAGGGGGGTTTACGGTAACGTCATCGGCTGTGGTGGGCCCAGGGCACGCTGGAGATCACACACCGGCTCTGCGTGGTAGCCGCGACTGCTCCGAGCCACTGTGGCCACGCAGGCAGGCGGGACCAGTGCTGCCAACTCACCCTGCTGCTCAAGAGAAGCCAGGGATCCGGATTTTTATGTGGAATCTCTTCGTTTTTAAATGATGGAAACTAATTCAAATGTTTCTCTAAACACCATTTAAGCCAAACACAACACATCTGGTTGGGGGACTCAGCTCGCAGGGTGGCATTTTGCAACATCCGGTTTTAAAGTTTATAGAGGCTATAAGTGTAGTTCATTTAAAGAAAGTTCAGTTTAGTGTGAAATTATCAATTTAGCATAAAAATTATCAAATGTTTCTCTAAACACTGTGCAAGCCAAACACAACACATCTGGTTGCTGGATTCGGCCTGCAGGGTGCCATTTTGTGATGTCCTGTTTTAAAGTTTGTAGAGGATGTAAGTTTAGTTCCTTTGGAGAAGGATGGATTTAGCGTAAAAATTATCTGTGGAAATTAAGACACACCTCGGACAGGTACGCCAGTTTGCTAACGAGGGTACTTCTGCCAGCAGTGCCTGCTCTGGAGGAACCCTCGGGTCGACAGAAGAAAAGGGCCCGGTGCTGCCACTGCCTCGAATTGGTTGGCAGGTGCCCAGCCCAGAGTCCTCGCAGGACCCCCTCGTCTGCAGCTGGCAGATCCGTCACGCTGGGTGGCCACTGAATGGTCCCCAGACCTCACGTCACGCCAGTGAGGCTCAGCAGAAACTGGACTCCCCGCAGCCACGGCAAACCACAAACCAATCAGTGTCCCATCTCTGCAGCGTGGGCCTTTGGTAAGGACACACCCCTGCTCTCCTCTTCCTGCCTGGTGGTGACCTTCTCTCGGTCTACGTCTTCCTGAAATCTGAGCTAAGGATGGTTCAACCCCCAGTGGTCCTGGACTGAGTGTCCAGGTCCAACACCCCCTCCCATGCCAACCATCCCCGGCCCGGCCCCAGACCCCCCGGGGTGCTTACCAACAGGCCGTTGGAGCCGTGGACGGTGACGCAGCGCGAGTACGTGTGGTGGATGGAGAGGTCCCGGACGTAGGTGGGTGGGTCGTAGCCTCCCCTTCCGTCCACGTCGCCGGCCAGGTGGAAATGAATCGGGTACTGACCCAGCAGCTGCTGCCCCATGTGCTTCAGCTCCACGCCCTCCAGGTGTGCCGCCCTGAACCCCAGTGCAAACTGGGAAGGGGCCGAGCGTCAGGAGGCGCCCGTGAGACGCTTCCTGATCCCCCCGGCTGGTGCCCACCTCCCGTGAATGCAAGGTGTTGTCCTCAAGGTGTTCCGTCAGTCCCCACCCAGGGACTCCGTAGATCAAAGACACTCTCTGGTAGGGGTGAGGACGCCTGACCCTTCTCACATGAGGGGAGACAGGAAGGCGCTACTAACGGCAGAGGACGTTGCCAGGCAACGGGCTGCTTGGCTCGGAGATGCTCGGGGGCTGCGTGATGGCTGGGGCTCGCTTCCGCCCTCCTTTCCTGCCTCCCCAGCCACGGAGGGATAGGAGGAAGAGTGCTATGTCCCAGCGATCTGGGACAGCCTAGGGGTGCTGGCGGAAACCACACCCTGGGAGCACTGGGGACTCCAGGTCACAGTGGGCTGGGGGGGACCCAGAGTCTGTGCCATCGCCCCCACCTGAGACCTTCCCCTGGTGCAGGGGGACAGGACGCTGACTCAGGAACCTTCGAGAGCCCATGCTCTGGTGGCGCGAGTGCGTGGAGGGGCCACACACTCCCTCCGCAACACCCCACGGCCACTCCCGTGGGGCTCGAGGGAACCGCCTGACCAGGGAAACCAACCCACAGGCTGGCCCCCTGGGAATCTCCCGGGAGCGGGGGGCTGAGGCCTCCACCAGGCAGGGCCCCACCTTGATGTGGCCTCCAAAGGTGTCGAAGTCAAAGAAGCTGCAGAGGTGCTTGCTGTAGGGGTAGCACCCGGCCTCCATCTCGCCCATCACCACGATGTTCCGGCTCAGGAGCCCGACCTCGGCACGCATGTCCACGCCGTCCACCTCCTCCCCCATGTGCAGGTACAGCGGCTTCCCTGGGGCAGAAAGGGGGCGGTAGGAAAGAGCAGGTACCCTGTGCCCACCGTGCTTGGCCCTGCCGGGTGCTCCCAGGTGGCCGCTTGCTCATCGCCCAGCCCTGCCCGCGACCCCCGCCCTGCCATAGAGAAGCGTGACGCCCAGTAAGGGGACGGCGTGTGCCTGGAGGTAGAGTCGATTCACAGCTTGCGTGTGTGAGTCTTGGCGGAAAAGGCCGGCTGCCCGCACAAGTGCTCCCTGTTCTGCTTTTCAGTAGGAGGCCCTCCCGCCTCGCGGCTGGACACGCGGCGGCCCAAGGGGGCGGCACTTCCCAGCCCGCTTGCCGTGGGGCACGGCACCGGGATGGGACGGAGGGCCAGCCTCGCCACGCAGACGAGGACCAGCCCTGAGACGCAGCGGGAGCGAGAACCCTGGTGCCCTAGAGTGCCGCCCCGCTGGGATTCTCCCGAAGATAAAGCAGCCCCCGTGTCGCGTCCTGTCACAGCGGCCAGGTCCCACCTGCTTCCCTGAGCCTCGCGGAGAGGTGGACCTGCCGCCCGGTGCCCCAGAAAGAGCCAGATCGGAGCTTCCGTGTCCCCCACTGTGGCCGGCTCTGTGCCTCGGTGGTGCCGTGCGGGGCCGTGGACGAGAGGCTGCACCCCACTCTGTACAGACCTCCCCGCCACCTCGCCCCCTCCCTCTGGCCTCGGGGGAGAGAATGCTCCTCCTGTGCTCCGACTCCCCAGAACCCCCATGTTCTCAAGGTGCTGGACCCCAAGAGCTCACCTTCCCCCGTGGCTTCATTTCCTCGTGCACTTGGGCTCCTAACTCTCTGTTTTCAGACTTCCCTGGGCCTCCCCATCCTTAAAAAACTAACACACAAAGACCTTTTCCCCGACTGTGTTCCCCCTCCCAGCTCTTGCCAGTCTCTTCCCCGCTGTGGCCAGAGTCCCTGAACCGTGGCGGCACCTACCCCTCCACCGACCCTCCGCTCTGCCCCCATCTCCCTCCCCACGGTGCTCAGTCTCCTGCCAAACACAGTCCCCTCCCCCTCCATCTGCGCAGAAAACGCATCTTAAGGAAGGTGCAGGGCGACAGGAGTTCAAACTGCAGAACTGTCTTTGATTTACAGCCCCGAATTCTTTTCCACAGTAAAGAGATCTCAGCCGGGCTCTAAATTTGGCTCGTTGCGGAGACTGCTGACCTGGCTGCAGACACTGTCTCTGCCATTTGAGGATGCAATTACAGGGAGCTGCAATCTCCCACGCGGACCCGCAGCCTGGACCACACCGCCCACGCCACTCGCCTTTCACCGTGACCTTGACTTCCTCCACCGGGCCCTTGCCTCAGCCCCAGATACCGTCGGTGTCCACATGTGAAGGCCGCGGTTATAATGAGCCCTGAGCAACCACCCAGCCTGGTGACCTTGCCCCGCTCTCTGAACCACAGGGAGGCCCGACCCCTGCCTGCCCCTCACACCCTGCAAGCCTGCGGTGTTTCCAGGGTGTTTGCTGCTTTGGAATTCTGCAGACTCAGGGAGGCCGTGGTTTCTTTGAAGCATCGTATTCAAGATGTGAAATTGGTGGGTGGCAAATCCGACACAGTACCTCCTTTGGGCTGGGCATGGGTCTGCTATCGCTGCAGTAACAAGTCACCACAACCTTAGTGGCTTGGAAACAACGCAAATTCATTCTCTTACAGTCCTAGAGGTCAAGGCTAAAACCACGGTGTGAGCAGGGCTGGTTCCTCGCGGAGGCCCCAGAGGAGATCTGCTCCTTGCTCTTTCGGGTCCAGTGGCTGCCTGCCTGCCCACGACCCCTTCCTCCCTCCGCAACGCACACCACTGCAGTCTCGGCTCCTGCCATCGCATCACCTTCTCTTCCGACCCTGACCTTCCTACTGCTCTCTTACAAGGACCCTAAGGTCACACTTGGCCCACCGAGATAAACCAGGGTAATCTCCCACCTCCGCAGCCTTGATTTGTCACATCTGCGATGTCCCTTTGGCCAGGTAAGGTTACATTTGTGGGAACTGAGGATTAGGATGTGGACGTATCTGTGAGCCACTATTCAGCCTGCCACAGAATCCTTCTTTAACAAGTCTCAGCTTAAAAAAGTAATTTCACAAAGAGTTTACTTAGTGTGATATACTATCATTTCCTAACTTATCTGATGCCAAAGGTCGTGCCCGGCCAGATGGGTCAGGAGTGACGGAGGCAGGAAGGCTTCCATCCCTCAGCCTCCTCCCCGCCAGGGCTCCCGCCAGGACCTGCACAAAACCTCAGCGTCACTGTCACCACGGCAGCCAGTTTATCTGTCCTGTCCCAGCATTCGCGGGCCACTCCCCGCCGGCTATGGAGGGAAGCTGGTGCCCGACCCCTGCCCCGTGCCCCATCCTGCCTGCGGATGCTCCCACCCGGCCTCCACCCTCCCTTCCTTCTCGAAGCCCAGCCAGGGAAAGGCAGGCGTGGCCAGGCCAGGCCAGATCTGTCCCAAATAATCCAGAAGGGCCAGGAGCACCCCGGGTGAGGGGGCAGGAGGCCCGGGAAATGGAAGGGCTCTGCCCCACCCGGGGCTTCGAATACCGACCTGCTTCCCGCCCTCCGCGCCACCCTCTTCCCGCACGTCCCAAAGGGCAGAGCTGATCGCCCGTAAGAAACACACAGTGCGACCATGACCTGCAGCTGCACCCTTCCTTCCCCTCCCAAGTTTAGTTACGAAATTATTGCCCCAGTATGAATAATAGCTGCGACTAACATTTATGGAGCACTCACCATGTGCTGGGTGCTATTTTAAGTACCTCACACCTATAAATTCCTTTAACCTTCACAACAACCCCATGAAGTGTTATGATCATTATCACCATTCTACAGATGAGGAAACTGAGGCAGAAAGAGGTTAAGTAGTTGTCTAAGGTCATACAGCCGGTAACTGCGGTTCTTGTCATTTGGATCCCAGATCCCTGGTCCCAGAGCCTGGGCCCTTCACGCTTTTCATTTACGCTATTCCGCCTCTACCAAAAAACCAGAATGCCTTCTTCTAAATGTCGTCAGGAACGTGACCTGAGATGGCACGTTCCCATCGCGTTAGGCGTCCGGCTGCAGACAGCCACGCCCAGAGCCTCTCTGCACGAACCGTGTTCAGAGCCGCCCCTCACGGCGCCGCGACTGAGAGGACTGAGATGATCGATTCCCCTTCTCTCCTGGTCATACGTCCTAATTTTGGGGGGGGGAATGAGCCTTTCTCCACCTACTGCAGCCGTAGGAGAACTGTCAGCGCGGGTCCTCGCCTTTCCTGGCCACAGGGTGAGCACACAGGCTGCTCACCTCTCAGACGCTCTCTCCCTGGGAGGCGACTTCTGAGCACCGCGTCCCGGGGCCTGAGCGCGGTGCTTAAAGACAGCAACACCCTAAGGGTGCTGCCCGTTCATTCCTGCTACTGGGATCCCTGAAGCTGTTCTTGTCCTTTGCAGCCTGCTTGAGCAGCTTCGACTTTCGCCCTCGAAGCTGAAGAGACGCCCAGTAAATGCCTTTTTTGCTTAGGATAGTTGAGTTGGGTTCTGTTGCTCACAACCGAAGAACCCTACTTGACACATAGCTCCCCCTGCTAAGAATAGTTACCCAGGGTTATACTTGAGGTCTCTTTTTACCTCTAACAATCTGTGGTTCCAGTAACCTCACATAACATAAATTACAAGGCTTCTAAGTCAAGATTTAGGAGAAGGAAGGAAAACCCAAAAGCTAGAGAGAGATTTAAAGTTTTGTGGCAGATTGAACGACTGCCTAACAAACATTCACTCCCCGCCCCAATCTTGGTGGGAGAAACAAGCTTCGCCGTCCCATCTGTGTGGAGCTTCAGCATGTGATCTGCTTTCGCCAGTGGACAGTGGGTGCGAGCGCTGCCAGTTCTCAGCCTAGGACTTGAGAGTCCGTGGTCCCGCTCACCCTGCTAGGAGCTTTCAACCTTCCTCACGAGAAGAACACGTCCTGGGAAGGAGGAGGCCTATGGAGCTGACCTGAGCCCAACTCTCACTCGGAGCTGGGATCACGCTAGAGAACCTGAACCCCAGACAAGCTGCAGATGCACAAGTAACCAATAAATTCTTGCCATGAAATTTTAGGGTTCTTTTGTCATGCAGCATTAGCAGGGCCATAGCTGACTGATACGGCTTTGTTGTGATTTTAGCTTACTTTAACCCTAACAATGTTCGGATTCATCCAGCCCAGGGAGGGGTTCGTGGAAGTCCTACCTGCCACTTTGACCTGGTTGGAGGCACAGGCTCTGCAGGGAAGCACCTGGAACTCTTCTGCCTGGTACATGGAGAAATCGGTGCTGGCCACGACCAGGGTGTCTCCGGGCTTCCACGACTGCACATTGTCCTCCAGAGTCAGGACGGTGCTGTTCACGTTGGTGTCGATGGTGACCGTGAGCTTGGGCCTCACTGTGACGAAGCAGGAAGGCCGAGATGCAGCCTCTGCCCCTGGCAAGCTGTCGGCCGTCGGCTCCTCCCTCCCCTCCCGAAATAAGTAATCGCAGGTTTGCCTATCCAAAACCCGAATCGCTGGCTCATGCCCTCCCGGTCTTGGTCCAGGTTTTTGAAGTCAACAAAAACCCCACCAGAAAAGAGCCATTCATTAGCTCTGTGCAGGGAATTTTCCACTACTTCTCAGCTGCGGTTAAACGCGGCTTCTCACCGCGCCCACTCCGCCAAGATATAAAACAAATACGGTTTTTCTCAACTGTTATTTACGGTGGCCGTAAACCTCTCCCCCCACCTATTCCCATCCCTAATGACGGCCTTCTGGAGGTGGCCGAGGGCCTCCGAGCGCAGACCCGCCATTTCCCATCCCTTCTAACGAGCACCTCGGCAACCGGCTTCAACACGACAGCAGCCAGAGTGGCAAAGAGCTGCGAGTCCCTGCGGGCCCCTCCCCTTCCCGAAACGCCCCTGGGCGGGGTGGGGCTCCGCTGTCTCCTGCCAACTCAGAGGACCCTTCCGCCACTCCCGGGTCACAAGTGCCCTGCACGAGGAGCGCTGCGTCACTGAGACGCCGGGAGCGGAGCCACGGCTGCGTTTCTGTCCCCCGCGAGGGGCTGCTCACCGGGCTTCCCGCAGAGGAAGCGCACGCGGTAGCTCTGGCAGGCTCGGCCGCGGTCGTAGCACGCGAACCTGTAATCCTGGCCTTTCTTGTAGACAACCTCGGCGCTGAGGCTGATTCCATCCACGGTGGTGGCCTGGGAATGACATGGAAATTACAGAGCAAGTCATTTTTTTTTTTTTCCACAAAGAAGGAAGGCGATGATTAATGTTCCAGACACACACTCGCAAGTCTAAAATCGTCCCTGCTGCAAAACTATCTGCCATGGCCTCGGATTGTCATCCACTGATTGCCCCGTCAGTTCTAAGAAAGGCAGCGCGAAGTCTCGGAACGGGCAAACGCCCTGCCTGGATCCTGCGGCACTCGGTATCCAGGCCGGTGATTTACTGCTACGGCTGGCGAACACTCCACGGGGCACCCGCAGCAAGCATGTGCTGTCACCCCCTGCACCGCCACAGCCAGCCCCAGGAGCGGCGGCTGCCATTCCCTGAGGGCTCGCTGCGTTCAGTCCCCTGGCGCCCGGACATGGCTGCACATCGCGTGGGGAGTTTACATTTATTTATTTATTTTTGACACAGAGTCTCACTCTGTCACCCAGGCTAGAGTGCCGTGGCGTCAGCCTAGCTCACAGCAACCTCAAACTCCTGGGCTCAAGCGATCTTCCTGCCTCGGCCTCCCTAGTAGCTGGGACTATAGGCATGCGCCACCATGCCCGGCTAATTGTCCTATTTTTAGTAGAGACGGGGTCTCGCTCTTGCTCAAGCTGGTCTCAAAATCCTGACCTCAAGTGATCCTCCCACCTCGGCCTCCCAGAGTGCGAGGATTGCAGGCGCGAGCCGCTGCGCCCGGCCAGAGTTTTTAAACAATACTCATGCCCAGACTTCATCCTCGGAGTCTCAGATTTGACAGTATCTGGGCTGCAGCCTGCACAGCTGGATTTAATGGACAGAAAAGTTTGAGCACTGCTTTTGGAGTTATGGAGCTAACCGTTTATGCAGATTATTTCATTCCAACTTCACAGCAAATCTAGGATGTCGTTGCTAGTTTTACAGATAAGGAAACAGACCCTCAGCGAGGTCGAGTCACTTGCCCAGGGTCACGGAGCCAGTCAGTGGCAGAGCCAAACCTGGAACCAACGTATCCTCCCACTCCTGCCCTGAGGTGCTCCGAGCCTGACGTCCTCTGCTCAGATGTCTTCCTCCTCCCCTGGCACTGTGGGCTCCGGGAGGGCAAGGAGCAGGCTTTTGCCCCCGTCCCCAGCTTCTAGCCGGGAGCCCGGCATGGGGGCAGGGCGGGGGGGTCAGTCGGTGAGGGCTGACTGGAGGCAGCTATGAGGCAGTCGGAGAGTTTAGAGCGGGTTCCCAGCAGGGCACGGTCCCTGCCAGCTGGGGCTCATCCCAGAGCCAGGGCGTGTCCGCACTCGGACTGCGACTGTTGTTCAGAGACATGCAATTTAGGCCGAGGGCTGCAGCTGCTGTCGTCTTTGGCACAGAGACCAAAGGGACCAGGGCCGGGTAATAAGGAAGGAAAGTACAGCCAATCAAAAAAAAAAGAGGAGCCTTTTTAGGAAACACTGTTTTGAACCCGGCAGAACCATTATCTTTGTTTTTGTTTTTCTTTTTTTTTTGAGACAGAGTCTCACGCTTTTGCCCGGGCTAGAGTGCCATGGCGTCGGCCTAGCTCACAGCAACCTCAAACTCCTGGGCTCAAGCAATCCTCCTGCCTCAGCCTCCCAAGTAGCTGGGACTACAGGCATGCGCCACCATGCCCGGCTAATTTTTTCTATATATATTTTTAGCTGTCCAATTAATTTCTTTCTATTTATAGTAGAGACGGGGTCTCACTCTTGCTCAGGCTGGTCTCGAACTCCTGAGCTCAAACAATCTGCTCGCCTCGGTCTCCCAGAGTGCTAGGATTACAGGCGGGAGCCACCACACCAGCCAGAACCGTCATCTTTGGCTTGAAAGGGGGGCCGCGCAGACATTCAGCTGCGGTGGAAATCCTGTCCTCTCCTGCAGGCCGCGCACTCACGCCCGCCGTCTGGGTCGTCTCGGCGGCAGAGAGATGGCCGCAGACCCGCTCTCGGACAAAGCTGACGCTGACGCCCAGAGAGGCTCAGGTGTAAGCTCAAGGTCACCTGAATGTCGAGCCCAGAGCTTCTGGCCTCCTGATGTTTCCCCCGAAGCCGACAGAATGGTCCTCAGTAGGAGGCGCCGCATGCCGAGAGCTGAGCAGGGAAACGCCATTGGACGCGGCTGGACACTTTTCCAGGTACAATGTCCGACAAGGAATGCGAGGGAACATCTCAGTTCTGCTGCTTTTTCCTTTTTCTAACCTGAACCATGACTTCAGTTTTGGGTAAGAAGAGTAAAAAGGGGTCCACCGCCATCCGGTGAAACGGTCTCACTTTAAGTACATAATTTTATCATTATTCACGATAACAATAATAAAATAATGAATGATACTATAACTAATGATAAAATAATTTTAAATAACAAGATTTATGAGCTCTCACTTTGGTTTGGGGGCTTCATGTATTGTTGTATTAAATCCATAAAACAACCCCATGAGGGAGCAGTTATTTTCCCCATTTTTGCATGTGGGGAAACTGAGGCACTAAGGTCAACGACCCGACAGGTGGTATCCAGGGGCACGGAAGCGCGGTGGCACTCACTGCTCGGGCCGTGCAGGGTCGGCGCCTGGCGGGGTGCTGCCTCAGCCTCGCCCCTGGCACCTGCCGGCTGACCCACCAGAGCGCCCCAGGGGCAGCTCTGATCTCTCGGGCAGACTCAGATCTTTTCGGCTTTTCGTTTTTTCGTTCTTGTTTTCTGAAGAATCATAAAACATGAGATCTTGGAAAAAGTTTCCTGGAGCTCGACTGGGCCAATGTCACTACTCCCTCTTTCTTCCCAGCCGGCCTCCTGCAATCCTGTCCCCGTCACAGACGTCCTTGACACCCCTCCGGCAGCGCAGGGCAGGGGTCCTGGGACCCACCCTGTGCAGGGCACGCATCCAGGCCCCGGGGCCGGCGCGGCCACAGAGGAGCACACGGGAGGTGGGAGGCCCTGGCGCCAGGTGCCGCGGCAAACTGTGACTTCCCACAGTGGCACAGGTGGGCAGGCGGGACGTCCTGCTTGCTTCATTCTCTCCCCGGGTTAACCGGGCATTCCGCTCCTGGCCTGTGTGTTGGGCACCTTCCGAAAAGGCTGGATCCTGCTTCTCTCCCCTCTCGTGAGCAGGCACAAGGCCGTTTTGCTGTCCTGGCCGTGGAAACAACCGGAGCATGTCGGCACCAGCACCGCCACCCTCCTGAACACAAAGAGATGCTCCAGCAGGGTCTGGGGGCTGCCAACCGGGGCCCGGGGGCAAGCCTGGCACTCAGGTGGCGGCGCCTGCTCCTTTTCTCTAGAGACCAGGTCTGGATTCGCCGCCGGGGCACGTGACCCTCAACCTCCTAGATGACTCCCTCGGCGGGCCTTGGTTTTGCCAAGAAAAAGCCAACGTCCTGTTCTGGAGTCGGGAGCTTTGAGCTAATGAGGGGCTTCAGTGCCCAGCAAACATTCCAAAGGACACTTTCACCGTGGGGAGTCTGGCCTAAGCGTCAGGATAAGGGCATTGCACTGTCCTTGGGTCCTTTATTCTTCTCTGGACCTCAAATAGTTGAGAATTGGAACTCAGGGAATTCACTACCAAGGGTACTTCTTTTGTTGGAAGGAAGCCTGGCCCTGCAACATGGCAGCAGGCTGTGGCTATCGATCAAGTCTGGGGTCAGGTCTTGGCTTGCAGAGTTCTCAGTCTGGGCTTAACAATGTTTTGGGACAGTCACGGCAGGGCCTGTCCGTGCTGGGAGCAAAGTATTAATAAATGCAAGAGTGGGGAATGGCTAAGGCCGCCGTCCTCCCGGCACGGGGAGGTGGTCTTCCGATCAACAGTGGTCTGCAGCAGACGCTGGCAGCGCAGACACCAGTGGGATTTGAAAACCCTGTAAGCATTTCTCGAGGATTTCCAGAGGTATTTGGAGAGGGGAGGTTGGTAAAGAACTTTGCTTCCTGTGGTCAAGTGAACGACAGGGATAAGACCACGGCGATTTCAGAATTAAAGCTGGAACGTTCAGGGTTGCAAGAGAAAATTAAAATTAAATCTGGGAAGGATGTGCTTTGTGGGGGGGTCAGTGCTTTTCGAGTCTGCTGGACCCAAGGAGAGTCTGCATCTTGCAACTTAATCTGGGTAAATCCTTCCCAATAACAATGGAGCCCTGGGGAGGGAAGCGGCCAGGCCCAGTGACGAGAAAGGTTTCCTCGACCTTCGCCAAGTGCAGAACAGAGTTTGCCCTTGGACAGGCGGCTCCCACAGTGCACCGGGGAGGGTGGATGTTCTGGCCCAGAGAGGGCCGTGGGGAGGAGGCACAGTCAGATGACCTGGGACCCAAGCGTCCACCGTCTGGGAGAAAGCGCTGTACGAATCTGGTCACTGTTTTTATTGGCTGAAAGGGGATAAAGCGGGCAGTGATGGCCTTTCTCGAATGACTTCAAACTCTATATCAAGCATTTAAGCGTCTCAAGCCTTGTTTAAGAACAAGCCTGGGCGTGCGGAAATCAGCCCCGTTACTTTGCCTGCGTCCCCTCCCTCCTCTGCGCCCGGAGCCCAGCATCCCACCAGCCGAGCTGGGCGCTGGGAGGCCTGTGTCCTTACTCAGCACCTCCCTGGCGAAGCCAACGAGAAAGTCGAGGCGCCTTCAGATACAATCAACTGCGAGGGAAGCCCCGAGCGCACGCCGTCCAGTCTGAGAATGTGGCTCAGACGGGGCTCAGCGGAGCACAGGCCGCGGGCGTGCTCCGTGTCTGGGCCGGCCCGGCCTGCACCCCAGATCCTAGCTGCACCCTGTGCACACTGGGCCCTGAGGAAACCAGCTGGGGAGCCAGGCTGTGCGGGCCCCGCGCAGCCCTGCGTCCGGCGCTCTGCCATGGCTGGAGAGACGCAGGCGCGGGAGGCAGAGAAGGGACGCAGGAGCTGGACCCAGGAAAGAATCTGAGTCCCCGCTTTGGGCAGAAAATAAGCCTCCACTTCAGTCTCTACCATGACTGACCCTCGGGCTTGCCCATCTCACGGGAGGGCCGGGGAATCGCGCCGCCCCGTGACAAGACACAGGGATACAGAGTCTCCTTCAGAGCGAAGCCCTCTGCCTGTCCGAGGGGAGTTTGGTACCTGAATGTCAATGGGACGATTGCAGATCTTTCCGGGGTGAGCCGCCCAGAGGTCTGAAATTTTCTCCCCGCCTTTAGCCTGGGGCACCTTGTCGTGGTCGAACCACTCCGTCCACTCCACGTCTAGGCGAGAAGCAAAGAGCAGGGTCAGACAGGAGGTCGTCCGTGACGGCAAGTCACACTGGACGGTCACGGCCAGTGTCGTCCCCAAGCACGACAGGGATGAATATCACCCGCCTGTACCTGCACCCGGCTGAGGCAGGGGTGGCCCTGAACAGTCTGCCTGTTCTCCTACCTCCCATCTTTTAATTAAAACACCTCTTACTGAGTTTCTTGTTTTATACAAGCAGTATGTACTCTTTGTTATTGCAAAAGCAAAGAAATGAAAAGGAGAGAAACAAAATCCCTCCGTAAACCTGTTATCTGAGGACCGTCTCCAGCACTGCGGCTCTGCAGCCCCGCGGTGGGGCTGGTGGACGGTCAGGCCCTGTTCCCGCCTGCGCTGCCTGGCGCATGAGAGATATTCTGCGAACCAAACTGAAGGCCACGACTCCCAGTGAGGTGAAATTCCAACCTTAGCCAGGGCCACTGGTTAACGCGGCTGGACTGATTAAAGACAGCTCGCGGTTGCCAAGTTTTAGTTCATTCTGCAACAGGTAAGTGGCTCTCTTGGAGCAAGAGGAAAATCCTTGTTCTGCAAAGACTGATTCCTGCCTTTTATCCCACAGCTGGGTGTTGCTAAGTCGCCCCACACTCCTCACCTTGAACCCACTCGCTGGACGAAGAGACGTTGAAATGCTCGCCGTGCTCTGTCTGGAACAGTTTGGACACCCGGGCGGCGGCGGAGCCTCGGTGTCCTGTCGGAGAGACCAGACGCTTCAGCAACCAGACAGACCCACAGACACAAAGGTCGTGATTCCAAGGCAGGGCGACCCCCCTGCACACATGGATCTTGAGCCGTTTCTTTTTAAAAAACAAATTTAAGTTAAAGAAAAATATCAGGCCATTCTTTCACTTGGGAAGCAACAGATTATTGTCCAGTTTTTAAATTTCCACTTGGAAAGTTTAGTCGTGGCATTGCAACAAAGCCGGTTTTGGAGCCCGTCCTTTCCCACGATCTGAATTTGTCCCCGGGATCAGAACCAGCAGCGCCTCCCGCAACCCTTGCTGCGCCGGGGAGGCCACTTGTGCAGTGAAGGCCCATCTAACGAGTCGCTGTAGCTCGAAATACCACCCCTGCTGACTCTGTCCCAGTTCTTTTCTCTCCTTCTTTCCTTCCTCCCTCTCCTCTCTCTCACTCTCTCTCTCTCTCTTTCTTTTGACAGGGTCTCACTCTGTCACCCTGGGTAGAGCTCAGTGGCATCAATCTAGCTCACAGCAACCTCCAACTCCCGGGCTCAAGCAGTCCTCCTGCCTCAGCCTCCCAACTAGCTGGGACTACAGGTGCACGCCACACCCAGCTAATTTTTCTATTTTTGGTGGAGACGGGGTCTCGCTCTTGCTCAGGCTGGTCTCCAACTCCTGAGCTCAAGCGATCCTCCCGCCTCGGCCTCCCAGAGTGCTGGGATCACAGGCATGAGCCACCGCGCCCGGCCATGTTCTTATCTTTTCTATGCCACCTCTATGTTTTGGATTAAGTCAACGAAGACTTCGTTGAACATGTGAATACTGTTGCGAGTGATGGCCTTCGACCAGTACAGACCTTTGCCACTGTCGTGTGACAGGCCAGTGAAGCAGCCGCCACTCGAGCTGGGGGATGGGAGCTGCGCTCTGAGGGGAGGGGCCCACCCGGGGGACCCCGCGCCTCGGGCCAGAGGGAAGCAGGCTCTTGCCGGCTGTTATTACCGTGGTATTCGATGTGGTCTTCAACCGAAGAAGAGGGATTCCCTTTCACAGTCAGGAAACTCCAAGGGTGTCTGAAAAAACACAAAAGTCGAGTTCTGCCCACGTCTGAACCTGTGCTGGGGGCAGAGCTGAAACAGCGTCCAGCGGACGAGCAGCCGTCCCGCGTCCGGGGGAGATCCGCTCACTCGCCGGCCTCCCTGCCGCGGGAGAAGAGTCTCGCTGCGCAAGCCCGGCCCGCCCGGCATCCGCTCCCCGCGAGCTCCGCAAGGCCGCCCGGCAGGAGCCGGGCACGAATCACAAATAAGCAAGCACGCCACCGGGCCACCGTGCCACCGCCGAGCTCAATTACGGCCTGACGCGAGTGCTCGATGCCTTTAGGAAAACAAGGGAACCGTGTTCCAAGAGAGAAAGGCCACCCCTCTCACTCCGGCGCCCTGGGGTCGAGCTCGAGGAACATGCCGGAGGCTGATGTGGCGACTCCCCAAAGGAGAGAAATCTCTCTTCCTCTTGATGGGGAGGGACCAAGAAGAAGGTGGTTCAAGATTCTGAGAAACGGGACACTCGTCTTTCCTGCGTTAACGCGTGCGCCGCCATGGAGCCGGGAAGCTCTTACACGTGTCTGCCCGTGATGCCTAATGCGCTGCTGGGGTTCAGGACACGCAGCCCCAGAACTTGGCACCTTGGCATGGTCTGGGCGGGAAGAATTTGAGAAACAGCAGGAAGGTTCTCTGACCTTCCCTGGAAGCAGGTCCTCATGGGAGAGGGGCCTCCGTATTCCCAGGGGAAAGGAGCACCCTGTCCCTGAAGACAAGGGACCCGAGAGGAATCTAGTGGGACAGGCCTCGCTGGGTTTCCTCCAGTTGACGACCCTCAGCTCATCCGTCCCTGTCCCCGTCTCACTGGTCCAGGGCTCTCCACCCTTCACCAGACCTGTGCGAGGACACCCGGGTTAGCTGTTCCTTCGGGTCCCCGTTTCCTGGGGAGGCTCCCACGCACATAAAACCCTCTGTCGTAAACGCATTCGTGCGCTTCCTCTTGCTAATCGGCCGTGTGTGACAGGTGCCCCAGCCAAGAACGCGGGCGGGTGGGAGGTGACACTTCTCCTCCCCCGCGGCAGCTGCTCTCCCTGCAGGACGTCACAGATTCCGTGCTGAGCAGCTCTTACCGTTTTGTTCTGATCTCTTGCCCTGGGAGGTGGGTCCCTACTGAGCGGTGCTTAGCTGAGGTCGGGGGTCTGACGGTGTTTCTCTCCTGCTCAAGACCAGCCTCTCGCGCAGAGCCAAGGCCTCCCGCGCTCCCCTCCCGGCCTGTCTCCGGCCCCTCACCCTCTCGCACCGGGCTCCCAGCCTTCTCAGGGAGGCTTTGGCCCTGAGCCCCGGACCTGCTGGTCTCCCTGTGGGGAAGCCGCGTTGCCGTCCTCCCCGGTAAGTCCACACCAGCCCCCACGCCCCGCTCTCACGCCCGTCAGCAGTTCCCGCAAGCGTCCGCCTCCCGAGAGCCTGGGACACCTGCCTGGCCCGGCGCCTCCCGCCGACGCGTGTCCAGTAACACGTCTGAACCGAAGAACGCACGAGGGGCCGAGTCTCAGCTCCTCTACTGATTTTAGATGTTTTACGCTCATCCCTCAAAGTGTGTCTCTAGCCAGGTGAGGGGGGGTGTGGTTCCTGCCACGTGTCTCCTTTGCCCACGTGAACGGCCCTGACAAAAGGGCCACCTTTCTGTGCCTCTTGTTTATAAGGATGAAATGGTCGCCAACACGCGTCGAGTTCTTATTCTGTGCTAGACAGGATGGCTCACGTTTGCTCCCATGATTAGATTCAATCCTCCCCACAGTCCTTTGAGAGAGCTCGCGGAGATCCCGCTTCGCAGACTCAAGAGCCGAGCAAAGAGAGGATGAGCCACCTGCCCACACTCACACCTCGTGGGGGAGGCGGCCCAGACTCGGACTCAGGCCCCTGGATGCCAGGCCTTGGCCCCCTCGATGCCAGGCCTTGGCCCCCTCGCTGACACCTTCTTTGCACGAGGCCCCAGGTAGCCAGTCCCCTCGAGGTGCTCTCTCTCATTCTAAATTAATGAACTGGCCTCTCGGTTATAAACAATGAAATGGAAGGGCACTTAGCGTTTACCAACAAGGAGCCTTCGATGCCAAGGTATCGTGATTATCTTTGGCTGCTTCGGCTTCCTGCTTGAGTTTCCCTTCCAGAAGGGGCAGCCCCTGGGCTGTTGGAGAACACGTCCTGGAACCTGAAGCGCCCCTCCCCAGCCCAGGGCATCTCTGCCCAGCCAGCAGAATGGCTCAGCTAAAGGCCTTAACCTGCCCCCAACCTTGTCCCTGATCTGGAGAGCCGAAGGGAGGGGCATCACAACCCCCAAACAGCCAGGGGCAGACAGCCCGCCTTTCCACTGAGCTGAGGTTTGATTCAGCACAGTAAGAGCTGCGTTGGCCATGGGCAAACAGCCTCCTCTTGGCGCCAAGGTGTGTGCATGGCAACGCCAGGCGTGATGCTACAATCCAAGGCAACAAAACACACACTTGAACATATCAAAAGGCCCCTTTTTCTGGGGCATTTTCCTGGGCAAAGACACTTTGCATAATCCCTTAAAGAACTGTCTCCCAGTCCCCAAGGCGTGACACGACCCCTTTGCCAAGAACAGGGAAGAGGAATGTTAGCTGCACGTCCAAGGCACGGCTCTCACACACAGTAGATGCTCACTTAATACTGTGTCAGTGGCCACTGAATGAGTTCACGTAAACAGAGAGCTTTTATGTTTTGTGAATGGACTACACTTCTAAGAAAAACCATGCTTCCTTTAAGAACAATCCTCAAATACGTCCAGTGCAGATGGACAAAGAGCTTGCGTCCCTCTGGGTTGTCACTTAGGTTGGCATGGCCGTGGGGAGGGGAAGGAAAAGGTAAAATGCAGGTGGGACGGGGCTGCTTCAGCGCCCCAGGGCCCGCTGGAGGAGGAAGTGATAGTCATACCTAAATCCAAGGTGTAGAAAATGTTTGCTGCCCAGTTTGGTCATCACCTTCCGGGCCGTGTCATCCAGGTTTCTAGAACCTTCATCATTCACCGCGACAGAAAGGATTCTTCCGTCGGGCACAGCGTTCAAATACTGGACCAGACGTTCGCTCTCTTTCTTGGATCGATAGGTGTCAAACCTAAAAAGGGCAGAGAAGGGAATCGAATGGTTTTGACAGCAGCCACAAAAAGAGATATCTAAGTACGTGTCCATGTTACAACGACTGACCCGCCACCCAAAGATCCCAAGGGCTGTGACTTGTAAAGAAATGAGCCTTTGCTAAAAAGAGCAAACACGTTTACTTATTTTGCTGACACCCCTACGGTGACATCCAAGAAGAAGGGATTTGACTGAACCACAGTGATCGTTCCCTGGATAAAATGCCAAAGAAATCATGGCGGCAGCAGAGACCTCACGCTCCAGGACGCTCAGTGGGTCACATACTCGGGGTCCAGGACTTCTGATATTCCCCCTTCATCCTGGAGCCCGCGGCTCATGCCTCGTGCGAGAGTTTGACTTTAGGAGGCAGTTCCAACATCTAGAGCATCGGGAATTTCTCTCTCTGCTCTAGACTGAAACACCAATTCCAAAATTTTTGAAAATGACATGAGGATTATCCCAGATCACTTCTCCTGTCCCCAGAACCACCTACTTATACTAATGCCTCTTAGAATCGTTAAAATGTCACCTTTGATTTACACAGGGCAGTGACATAACCCTTGCCTACCGTAAATGTCGCATTCCTAGTTTTGTTCCTGTTTACCTTTTTAAAAATTATTTTACTTTACTGTGGTGAGAACACTTACTGTAAGAGATCTACCCTCTCCACAAATATTTAAGTGCACGACACAGGGTTGTTGTACAATGTCATGTAGCAGGTCTCATCACAAGAACCGACAATCTCAAAGTCGACAGTGACAGCCCACCTTCACACACATAAAATATAAATGTCAAAAGAAACTATACCAATGGTGAGAAGAATTTACAAAGGAAAAACACAATTTTGTAATGATCCCAACTCTCCCCTAAGTATAAAGATTTTGTGCAATTACAATGGAAATTGCAAAAGAATGTGTCTTGGAACGTAAGCAAAACAGTTCTGCGATGGATCCAGAGAAACAAGCCAGCGTGCACAGCCAGCAGGTTTTGGAAAAGGAAAACGATGGCGGTACGAGTGGTAGCTGGATAGGTGTTCCTGAGTCCTCAAACTTGTTTTCAGCTGTTTGCATAACCAGGTCCAACCCCGTCGAACCCCGAACCCCGTGTCCTCCGCTGCCCCGCCCAGGAACCGTGGCTGCAAGCCTGGCACCACCCGTTGAGGACGACCCGCCCTCCTGGTGGAGGCGACACAGCGCAAAGAGTCCAGGCAGATGTGGGTCTGGGTCCCGTCTCCGACACTCAGCAACCTTGCGACCCTGACAAATTTAGCCCCCTGAGCCTCCGTGTTCCCACCTGTGCAAAGCGATAGCAGCAGAACCTGCCTCCCGGAATTTTCATGGAGAGTAGTGTGATACACGTGGCAGGGAAAGTGACGAACGGGGTTTCCCACCGAGTCCAGCGCTTGTGCCACTGTTGCCAGGAGTCCCCACAGGGTCAAGTGTGGCTGTCCACGAGAGCCGGCCAGCGCTCCAGCTCCCGCGCCCTGCCCTGGCCCTGACTCAGCTGGTTCCTGCTGCCTCGACGGCGACACTCACGGCTCGAGCCCTGTTCCTGGGGAGTCCCGTGGCTCCCTCCCCCAGCAGCCCCAGGACAGCTGCGTGTCTGCTGTCTGCCCCAGCTGCTGTCCTTCCCTCTGAGCACCCTGGGACCCCTGAAGGGCCCAGAGAACCCAGAGCTGGAGGGGCAGGTCCCGCCTCTGCAGAACCCGGAGCCAGGGAAGAGGGTGAGGGGGAGCGAGCGGGAGACCTGCCTCTCCTGCCCCCAGACAGCTCTCAAGTTCTCGTCTTTCTACCCGAGTCCTCATCACCGGGTGGGGATGGTCCAGGCCCTTTCCTGCCTAGAGCACAGCAGAAGCTTCCCAGCCACCTCTGCTGTCTTCACTTTGGCCCTCCACAATCAATCCCTTCTCTACACAGCACCGGAACATTCTTTTAGCACGCTGACCGCCACACTAAGAAAAAAAATTTCCCTGGGGCCACGGTGTTTTATTAAAACAAAACGATCCTTTCTAATGTGTTATTTTTTATTGTTTTCTGTGCGTGACTTACATGCAACGCAATCCACATTTTTAGAATTAAATTGTCAATATTGTAGCAATAGGAACATCAAGTAAGATTTTCACGAACCAACTGCAGGGTTTTGCTTCAGGAGGCCCCGGGCTCAAAACTAGCCTGAGTCAAATACAACTCACATGGCAGCCAGTGTGTTAGATCAGATCGTGCCCTTCTTAAAGCTCTTCAGTGGCCATGCATCTCGCTTGGGACAGAGCCCACCTCCTGGACATGCCCCTGCCCGTGACGCCCCGCCTCTGTCTGCAGCCCCCATTGCTCACGGGACCCCCGCCCCGCTGGTGGCCTTTCCATCCTTTGAGAACACTGCGCCCTGTCACACCCCCGCCCTCTGCCCTCGCTGCTGTCTGTCTTGAACACTTCCCCTGACACGCGCTCCCTGGCAGCGCTCAGCTCACATGCTGCTGCCTGGCGCTGGCCCCCCGACCACCCGCGCAAGGTGGTCTCCCCATCACCTTCTCCGTCTCCTTCCCACCTAGTACCAAGCCACCTTCTGAAACGTGCCATGTGCACGTTTGCTCCTGCGCAATTCAGCGTCATCAGGCGGACGCCGGGGAGGACGGGACTCCCGGCTGCTTCGCCCACGGCCGCTCTCCCAGCACCCGGAGCAGCGCCGGCTGGGGCGCGCAGTACGCGTGCGCGGAGCGAACGCAAGCCTCACCGGTCAGAGTGGACGACTGTGCCCGATTTGGGGTCGATGACATGAACGATGACTCCACGGTGGCCCCAGCTCCGCTCGAAGAAATAGCCTCCTTCCTGCATGCCGCCTGGGCGCAGGGTCTTGTTCAGGAAGGTCCAGGAGAGCTTCTTCTGCCCATGCAGCTCCAGGGTGCCCCCTCGGCCGACGCCGATGTACTTCAGGCCAAAGTAGGGGTCCGGCTGAACACCTTCGTCCGCCCTGCGAGAGAAACAGCGGCCAGCGTCAGCTGCACACCTCCTCGTCAGATGCCAAGCCCAGAGGGGACCTAGGAGTCACTGCGCCCTGACTCCCACCACGGCCACCACAGACCCAGTCACACCTTGGTGGTCGCCCAAGGTCAGTACAAATAGTGCCAGCAGCCCCGCTCTACGCCAGACCAAAGCGAGGCCCGGAGGGCCGAGTGGAAGCACCTGCTCTTTGTCTACATGTTGGCATCGTTTCTTTTCAGTTCCAGGTGTTTTATATCCTGGTCCATATCAGGGTGGGAGCACCTGGGCAGGCACCGCACCCCCTCGTGTGCTCTCGGCTACCACTTCTTAGAGCTGCCAATTGCTTAAAGGAGGAGCAGAGCCAGAGGCAACTGCCGTGGGGTTCCCCGTATCCCGTCCATCGTAGCCTGTGAGACACACCCTCGCAGAGCCTCCCGAACAGGACACATTGCAAAGCGGCTGGAAGGCTGGCAGGGCCTTCCGTGCCACGGGCCGGCACCCAGGCCACGATAAATAAAAGCCTCCTGGTCCATCCAGCTCCCCCAGATCACCACCTCTGTCTCGTTCACGGTCCCCCTGGCAGGACAGACCGATGGCTCCCACCTTACGCTAAAGCCGGGCCTCTTGCCTCCCTCTCTGCTTCGGACGCTCCCCCCTCCAGCCAGGTGCCAGTGGCACCAGCCCCGGAGCGGCCGACCCACCTTCCGTACAAAACGATGCTGAAACCGCCCTGGAAGGGGCAGAGGGCGCTCCCCGCGTGCAGCTCTCCGCCCTCGTCGATCAGAATGTGCCGGGCCCGCAAGACAATCGGCTCGGCGTGGTCCTTGATGACGAGCTTGCCTGAGGGAGCAGCGGGTGCCGTTAAGAACACAAGTGTGGAGGGTGAGGCTGCCGCAGAGCCTGGCACACTGCCCAGCCCCACCTCACCCAGCAGGCGAAAAGCGCGTCTTCCAAACACGCGTGTGCTTGCTGTGCCCACCAGTACAGGCGTCCCTTAGTAACCACGGGGACTGGCTTCGGCACCTCTCTCGGACACCGAAATTCAAGGATGCTCAGTCCTGACATAAAACGGTGTCGTGTCTGCCTATTTGCACGTTTATTTTGAAATTAACCTACGCCCATCCTCCCGTTTATGTGAAACCATCTCTAGATTATTCGTAACAACTAGCACAATGTAACTGCTACGTGAATAGCCGTTCAACTGTATTTTTTAGGAAATAACGACAAGAAAATGTCTGTATGTGTTCAGTACAGATGACAATTTTTTTCAAATCTTTTTCATCCGTGGTTGATTGAATCCACAGACGAAGAGCCACGGACACAGGGGCTGACTGTGATTCCTCTTCTCCTCTCTCCGCTCGGCGTGTGTAAATGACGCCGTCTGGTCAGCTGCCATCATGGCGTGTGCCGCACCTGCTGGCCGAGCCGCCGAGGTAAGCTCGGCGCGGCCGCTCACCCGATGGCACCGGCGGGGCGTTTCCCCCATGAAGCCTCCTTTCCCTAGGATTGGACCCCCGACAGGCCGCTGCTACGTCCTCAGAGCCGATGGCTGTCTCAGACAACCAGACACCCTGACGTGAACCCGAAGCACACGACGTTTGTTCTGTCCACGGAAGTCGTGGCCCCTGCACCCCGTCTGTGAGGCTCTGGGGCCATGGAGGGAAGAGGAAGCAGCGGAGAGGCGGACTCACCTCCCTCGGTGATGTGGATGGAGTGGACCGTGGCGGAAGACGTGAGCAGCAGTGTCCTGCCCCGGCCGATACGCACTTGGTGGTCCCGGTCGTGGCCAGGGGTCCAGGGCTGCAGCTCAGGGCTCTGGTCAGGGCACCCGGTGGCCACTGCCAAGGACAAAGAGATGTCACTGCTCCCACCTGCCAGCCTCACCGAGGAAGAGTTGCTACAGACTACCCGGGGGGGTCCCCACGTGCCTCCCCCGATTAGAACTGAGACTCAGAGAGCTGGGAGACCCCGGAGGCAGGAGGCAGGACCTGGGGCCAGGCCCGCATCTGTCATTAGTTCATCTTGTATCTGCAAACACGTCGCTCCCTTTTCTGGGTTCAGCGCCCCCATTTATAAAATAAAAGGCAGACTGGACGGCTACTCAGGACATGGTGAGGTGTGAAGTCGTGCAATGATTCACCCAGACCACGGGGATTCCGAAATGCCCATCTGCTAGAAAGCAGTGTTTGAGGAGTTAACAAAACTCTACCCCCTTCTGCATGAGGATTAGACTTCTGGTTAATTTTCTAGCTCAGTTCCCCTGGAAACCGGAGGATGGCATCACATAAATAAACTACGTTACCTAGCAACACTGCCTGTAACGAAAGTGACCCTGGTTGGAAACGGCACCTGAACTGAGCAGAAGGACACACCGACACCCGGGAGGCACGTGGGCTGCCCCGCGAGCGGCGGCTCCTGCAATTGCACATTTTGCGGGAACCTGAACGTCTGTCTCCGGAGCTGCTGTCGGAGATTCCAGGACAGAGCAGCTCCCACACTGGTCCAGTGGCGCCTTGTGCACTCTCACTGAGCTGCCGCCCCAAGGACAATAGCTCCCGGTGGCTGCGTGCCAGGCCGCCAGGGCCGCGCCGTGGAGCAGAGAAGCCTGATGCTGCCCCGATGGCCTCTGGGTCTCCCGCCCTGTATTTCCCAAGTGACGCTGACGGCCAGTGTGGCGTCTGTCACCCAGGGAGTTGAAGGTTTGGCTGAACCTACAAGCCCCACGGTAGGTGCCGCGGAGGCTTCTCCTCAGCCTCAACAGAAGCGCAGAGGAGTCTCGAGTTTCCCACCGCTACGGGGTCTGCCCCATGGGCGCCACGGCGGGGTGGGGGGTGCCACTATCCCAGGAACCGGAACACCCCACGGAGAACAAGAAAACACCCAGAGGGAAAGAGGTGTGAGGAGGCGACGCACAAACGAGGTGGGGGTGGACGGCTCGGAGACCAGGCCCAGCGCCCCCCGTTCCCCTGCGACTGGAAGGAAGCAGCAGATTTCAGGAAGCCCCGGGCAGGGCCAGGCTCAGGTGGTGACGACGCCGGCGTAGGAGCCGGAAGAAGCGGAGGCAGGTCCCAGCTCGGGCCTGGCCGGGGAGCCTAGGAGAGGTCGTGTCTCGAGGAAGGGGGTGCGCAAGCCACGTCCACAGCACAGAGCGGGGGCCGGGAGGGCTCAACGTCATTACCTATAATTGCCGCGTGTCAGTTCTGCAAGTTGCTAGATTGGTATTCGGTGATCTCTGGAGTGAGAGCGTCTGTCCCGTGTTTATGTATCTCCAGAACTGGAAGGAACTTGACCCTTTACTCTCAACAGCGCTAGATACGACCCCCAAGCCCACCGTGAGCCGTCCTCTCTGCCCATCAGAAGGCAGCGACTGACCCCTCTCGTCTTCTCTGCAAAGCGCAGGTGTATGCAGTGGCACTCAATGTATGTTTGCTGAGTCTCATCCCCGTCATCCCCTCCCAGTCCCGCAACGGCCCTCTTCATGCTCCATCTGCCAGGCTGTCGGCCTCAACGCGAGCTTCGGATCTTGATCGTTAAGGAAAGAATTTCGCATTTTTTGGGGTCTCGCCGAAGCAGCTCCTCCAGCTATTGCGAGCGCCCAGGAGCTCCGACCGTGGCGGCGCGATGAGAACACGCGTGGCTTGCTCGTGAGTGGGCTCCCCGTTTCAGTGCAAGAGCGGAGCTGCCGGTGAAGGGCAGGTGCTGCGCAGGCGGGGTGGCCGCGAGGGCTGGGGCGGAGCCACCCCTGGGTCTGTCTCCAGACGGGTCGAGTGCGTGGCTGGCTTCCAGCAGAGGCCGGTCAGAGCCCCGGGCTGCCCTCCACCTAGCCCCGGACGAGAGTGTCGGTGTCCGAGCAGGTGACTCCCGGGCCGTGTGAAGAACACGTGTAAACGGGGGAACCCGGTGGCCCAGGCAAGGAGCCAGGAGCATGCTGGGAAGGCATCGTTCCAGCTCCGCCGCGCAGAGCCTCGGGGCTCACGGTCCACATCTGCCAGGACAAGCCCGACGGCCCCTTTCACACCCCAAGTGCACGAGTTCGCATCGGACTTGGCATGTGGATTTGGACGTCGTCAGGGTGACCCCGCAGACTCTCCTGTCATCGGGAACGCAGTCCCAGCTCTCCAGAAGCTCTGCCCCCACAGCTAAAGCGCAGCAGTTGCGAGACTGGCCTTGGGTGGACACTCCTCTGCCGGAGCTGGACATCGTGCTCTGCGCGAGGGCCGGTGTCCGTGGGTTTCCATTTGCGTGAATCAGCGCGTGGCTGATGAGGGCCTGAGCTTTCGCTGAGATGTCACCATAGCAACCACCCTCACTTTCCCGGGAGGGGCCGCACCCAACAGGACGGGGAGGGGACGCAGGCCCGACCCACCTGGAGCCTGAACGGCAGGGTGGGCTGCTGCCTCCCTCTGAGGCCAGAGAAGACCACAGACCAGTCCCTGTCTGCACGGCTGACGTGCAAACCGAAGACGGGGACAAGACGTGGGAGGAAAAGGTCAAGGGAAGCCCCTGAGCGCACCTCCCCGAGGTGGGTCACCCCGAAAGGTAAACCCGAACCCAGTTCCTGGCCACACAGTCCATGCCCCTCTGTGTTAACTAACTGAATAAATGACAGAAGATAAATGGATGGATTCAGGCAATGCTGCGGTGATCGCACGACTCGCTGCGTCCTCTAAGGACAGGACATCACAGTAAGAGAATTTCACTAGTTATGACTACAGATCACTTCCTTCCGTCAGGGGGTTGAAGAAACAAAATATAATACAACGTTGGGTTCTTTATTCCTATTGCGGAAAAGCGTCGCGCTCACTGAATGTAGGAGCATTGAATAGTGTCTTCGAACGAGCACTGAGCGGCGGCGGTGACGTCACAGCACTGAACCCCGCGTCAGAGTTTTCAGATTGGCCCCGTCTCCCGCCGCCTTCCGCTCAAGGTCTGGTTTATTCGACTGCTGTTTCCTGCAGGGAAACTCGCCTCATGCTTCCGGATGTTAATTCAAGATCACACAGAGAAGACGATATTGAGACAGAAAACCAGACCTGAACCTCGCTTGGAGCGTCGCATCTGGAAAGCGCCTTAATGTACCCCGATCTCACGACGCCAAAGCAGAAAGGGGGTGGTGACATCAGGTGGCCCAGAAAGAGGTGGACCGGCTGACTCTCAGGTATGTGGGGCTTTTCTTCTGCCCCCTACTGGGGTTTGTAAAATTTGAGTTAGTTGCTAATATTTAAAGACTAGAGAGGCCTGGGGAGGGAGGGAAAAAAATAAAGACTAGGGAGCTTTTACGTAAAAATACAGACTTCTGGCTTCTCTTAAAAATTCAGAAGATCCTGGGACAGGGGACCCCCCTTCCCACAAGGGAGCAGTTGGCTGGAACGGAGAAGGGGGTGTCCCTTTAGAGGGGCTCAGCTTCCCGGCTGAACACAGTCCCTGCCTGGCCGGCTTCACGCACGCACGGAAGGGCCCGGCTCCTGCAGACACCGAGTTTGCACCCCTGACTCTAGTCCAGCCCTTCACTTTGTGGGTGCCAGGACTGAGCGGGATGGGACTTGCCCGGGGTCCAGGGGTCTAGTAAGGACCGGCCAGGCCCCAGACCCCCGAGCCCACTCCCACGGCTGCTCCTGGCCGCTCCCCCCAGCGACCCGGCTTCACCGAGGGCTTGCGTGCTCACCTGTGGGTGCGGCCCCCGGGAGGCGGGCCAGGGTGAGCCAGCTGACGGTCAGCACGGCCGTGAAGCAGAGGCGCAGCCTCTCGGCGGCTCCCATGCTGGCAGGGCGCCCCTGAAACAGAAGCACACAGAGTCGGACACCAACCTTGGCGGGCTGCGATCGGCACGCAGGGCGGCGCGGAGACAGACGGGGCCACGTGCACACGCGGAGGCAGGGACAGGCACGCGCCAGCCGCCCCGCGCAGTCCTCACGGGCGGCTTCCCCGGCCGCCGCCATCAGGGCTGGGCAGAGCGGGGCCTGCAGACCTCGCCGTCGCCCCGCCTGCGTCCTGCAGCTCAGGGACCCAGTGAAGGATGGAATTTCACCCTTGGAGCTCGAGCTCCCCCGACCTCCAGAATGAAGCTTTCTTCTTAAGTCAAGAAACAGAGAAGAACCAAAACACCCCACTGAACGCGAGCTGGGCATGAGATGCCACTGACAGGCTGTGTGATCTCCACCGATTTGCTTAACCTCTCTGGATCTCAGTTTTCTAATCTTTGTGAAATGAGATGAGGGTGTGGATTGGCTGATTTCTAACCTATACATTCTCAGTCCATGCTTCTTAAACCAGTTTTTGATAATAATGTTGAAAACCTAAATATAGATGCCTGCATGTTACATACCTTTTACATGTTACCTGTCCAAGAGGAAGGTGGGCAAAGATAGCTAATTGCCCCTATCCATTTTCTCCTTATTCCTCAGTACCAGAACCCCCGATTTTTATCTGGGCACACGGCCAGCTAGAGTGAAGACTAGCTCCTTGGTCTCCCTTGAGTTAGTTGTGGCCGGGGAGTTCAGTTCTGGCCAATATAGCAGAGGTAGAGTGTGTGCCTTTCAGGGAGTGTCCTTAAGGGAAGGGCAGATTTTCTTCCCTCCTTCCTTCTTCCTACTGGCTAAAATGCAGATGTGATGGCTGGATCTTCAGCAGCTATCTTGGGCCATTAGTGGGAGCCATGCATGGAGGATGGCAAAGCAAATAGAAGAACCCAGGCCCTGACCCTGTGCAGGACCAAAATAGCTCTAGATGGTGGATTCATTTTTTATATGAGAGGGAATTAAACTTCTATTTTATTAAAACCACTGTTTTTTTTTCCTTTTATTCATATAGAATGTGAGTATGGGAATCTATCTAGATAAACCTCAAGGCAGGAACTTTTTCTAAAAAGATGTGAGATCTTCCCTTCAGAATATAATGCCACTTGGAGAGACGTCTTTGTGCCCAAGTCCTCTGTGGCACACAGCGCTTAGACAGCTCTGGGAGTGGCCGGCTCCAGCCTCTACACCATTCCCCAATTCCTCCCTGAATACGACTATAGCTGTGCCCAGAGACAAACAGACATTCTTCTGCACAGAGAAAGGGGCCAAAATCTATCCACTCGACACAGGCCCCTCCCTTCAAACCAGCCCCACGACAAATCTGATCACCCCTGACCTTCCAGTTCAGAGTGAAGCTCTTTGTGTGAGCTCAGCGATCTGGGGCGGGAAACAGGGTCTGAAGGGGGCGCACCGAGCCCTCGGCCCGCACCTCCCACACAGGTGTGCTTGGGAGGCCGGGGAGGGAGGAGACGATGCCCTCGGAATCAAGGCCAGCGGTGTCCTCTTAACAGGCACCCTGCCCGGCCCGGCCCGACCTGCGGAGAACAACAGGCCCTTTCTAGTCGCTGCAGCCAGACGGTGAAGTCACGCGTAGCAGCACCTGGGAACGGAGCCTTTCCCACGGCCCCCAAAGGAGCAGTGCCCGCTTTCCCGCTCTCTGCAATGGAAAGAAGGGGACCCCAGGGACAGGAGAGTTTTGCGGTCCTCAGGGGAAAACAAGAGCCCTGCTCTCAATCTCAGTGAGTTTAGGGAAGCCAAAGGTAGCTTGCTGTCTGCTGCCAAAGAGCCCCAAATCGTCGTGGGGCTCCTCTGAAGGAGACCTGGACCGCCTGGCCACCGCGGGCACCTTCGCTGGGCGAAGGAGTGTGACAGACAGCGAGGCCGGGAGGCGGGTGTGGGAGGCAGGCTCCGGGGGGGGGGGCTCCCCTGCTGCCCTCCCTTGCCAGGTGGCCTCGTGAAGCCCTGGGCAGGCCTCTGACTGCCCAGGTACAGAGTGGGCAGGTGACCTGGACAC
Source organism: Propithecus coquereli (assembly GCF_000956105.1). Classification (NCBI taxonomy): domain Eukaryota; kingdom Metazoa; phylum Chordata; class Mammalia; order Primates; family Indriidae; genus Propithecus; species Propithecus coquereli. Next base: position 940,491 of record NW_012151940.1, read on the forward strand.
TGAAGCTCTGACATCTTCCGATTGTGTCCTAGGTCATTTCAAAGACAAAAAACGTTGCTTCTGGATGGATGTTAAAACAGCAACAGCTGGAGGACCCGTCTCAGATCCCTTCCTCCGAACATTGGCGAGACCCCTCCTGTGTCTCAGAGCCAGCCGGCAGAGCCCAGGGGACAGAGGGGCCGCCCTGCCCACAGACGCGGGCCCCGCACTGCAGGGCGAGCGGACACAAGTGCTCTGCCGCCCGGAGCGGCTTCCAGGGCTGAACACGCCCGAGCGTGCCCCGAGAAGCGCTGTGCCGCAGCCAGTCCCGAAGGCTTCCGAATCTCGCTTGGGAATTCTCCACCAGGGCAGGAGAGCTTTCTCCACGGGCCACGAAACACCTTCTGGCAACAAGAGTTGGGATTTGGTTTCTCCGCTGGCAAGATAGTCTCGAAACCGTTCCCAGCTGTCGGAGGCCTTGGAGGAGCACTCATTGGCAGATGATTCTAGAAGCCTCCCAGGAAGCTGTGGCTGCAGACTGGCTGGCCACTGCCCTCGCCGGGTTATAGGACTGATCAAAGATGAGGTCACGACGGCCTGAGCTGGCCTGTCCCTTAAGCGTGCGTGTGAAAGAGAACGCAGACACCCCTCTCCGACGGCCGGCACTGCGGGACACTGCGCAAGTCCTCACAGTGACAAGTCACAGTCTCCAGCAGCTCAGTGGTCCCCAAGTCCGGCTGCCACTCGGTGCTTGTGTGTGCCAGGCCTCGCGGGCCGAGGAGACACCGGGGCAGCAGGAGGAGCTGAGGCGTCGCTTGCTGGCGTCTGTCTCTGCTTCCCATTGCCGCCATCGCTGCCGGGCACCCGGGCTCTGCTGCCCCTTCCGGTGCCCCCGCCCCAGCCACGCCGGAGTCCAGGCCTGTCACCTGCAGAGCAAGAGCAGCACAGTGTTAGGGAAGCTTCCAGAGAGGCCCCGGAGCAACGGCCCTGGTAAGAGCACAGCCCGTGCCAGCCCTGGCCTCCTGGGCACGAGCGTCCGGGCTGCCCAGAGGGGCGGGAGTCCTGCTGCGGAGGCCAGAACGTTCTTTAGGGACCGCCTGAGGAAGACAGAGAAGGAGGCAGGGAAGCCGTGCGGCGGGGGAGGGAGGGGACTGCAGAGGGGCAGCCACCGCCCGCCCCGTCCCACCCGCACGGCGGCTAGTGAGCGCCGCGGCGGGCTGCGGAGTCTTGGATCCCAGCCACACGGCTCACAGGGGAAACCACCAGCCACCCGGACTCCGCTTTCTTTACTCTGTAAACGGGAATGACGCACCCTAAACTGCGGGGTCATCGCGAGACTCGAGAGAGACACTGTGTCTGCCCAGCGGTCAGTGCGCTAGCCGGGGACTGTGGTCTCAGGACACTCGGGGCGTGGGAGGAGAGCGGGGAGCTGGGATCTGAAGACCTGGGTTTGAGTTCCAACTCTGACTCTCAGCTGTGTGACCTCAGGCAGGTCATTCAACCTCTCTGGGCCTTAGTCTTCTCACTGTTGAGTGGGAACAGTAACACTAGTCACAACCAGGAGTCGTTGTTGTGAGGGCAGCTGAGAGGTGCTGGTGTCTGCTCCAGGTCCTGGGGGGCACAGGGGACTCGGATTCACATCTGAGCGGGGAGACTAGCGCACAGGGAGCTACACCCCCAACGGCAGGGCACCGTCCTTGGGCAACGGCAGATGAAAAGACGGCATCGCGGGCCAGATGCTCAGACACTCACTCTTTGCCTCCCTTAGCAGAGTTCAGGGGAAATACAGGATTCGAGCCTAGTAAATCTCGACACTTCCCTTAAGATCACGCACGCGTACACAGGTGACTTTTTCTCCCGCGGAGAGGTGGCGGGCGGGGGACAGGGCACCCCAAGCACCTTCTGGATCCCAGGGAACGCGGGAGGAGCCCCACGCCCGCCCCCCCCGCCAGCCCTGTCTCAGAGGGGCTGCCGCCAGCGCAGTCCCCTCGAGTGGAACGTGTGGGCTGCTAGGGACCCCGGGACAGGTGGCCCGGTACCCTCCTCAGAGAGCAGCACTCAGAAGACCCTTCGCTTCTGCAATTCGGAGCATCCCAGGGTGCTCCACGAAACAGGCTTCTCTAGCGTGAGCTACTTTTTCCTTTTGAAGTGACACCTGCCCAGACCTCTGTCATTGTGGCAAAGCCCCCAAACCCAGAGACACCCCAAAACCTGTTCTCTTTTCCAGAAACTGCTTCTAACTCCTAAAGATGAAACAACCTGCGACTTAATTTCAGGCCTCGGGAATGCAGGAGCTGAGAAAAATAAGACGCCGATTCCAGCCGGCACTCTGACGCGCTATCGGTGCCCTGGAGAACTTGTCAAAATGCAGATTCTGACTGGGCAGGTCTGGGAGGGCCCGGTTCTGCGTTTCTAACAAGCTCCCAGCCGAGGCTGAGGCTGCCCGTTGGCGGACCACGCTCTGAGCCGCAAGGATCCAGTTCCGCTCCACCCTCCCATTTCACAGATGCGCACACTGAGGCCCACAGAATCGAAGAGAGCCTCCCACATTGATCAGGAGCAAGAAGTGGGAACCTGAACCGGCATCTGATGGGGGGATTGCTGTGTGAGCCCGAATTGCAGGACACACGCCATCTCTGGCCCCCGCTTGCTTGGGAAGAAGGGTGAGAGAAGATCGGATCGGGCCCATCCATTCCCGCCTATCTCAGCCGAGGCCCCTGCAGTCACGGCCTGGGTGGTAAACACCTGCCTCGGGTACCTTACATAGCCACAGTCTTAAATTATCTTCCCCCAAACACCTCCTGTGACACAGGAAACTCCCACATCAAAGGAGCCGCCTGCACGGCCAAGGAGGAGGGAGGCCGCGGCTCCCTGTGGCAGCAGAACCCACCACTGCGGCCTGCCCCGCGCCCAGGCACACCAGCGCGAGCCCTGCCCATCCACCAGCCCCAGATCCCTCGTCACGCCAGCAGATCGGGCCTGGCGGCTGCAAAGCCTTTGCCAGGCACGGCTGGGAGAAAGGCGGCCCCAAAACCACCCTCCCCTCCGATCCACTCCACGCACACTGGGCCGCGGACCGGCCATCCTCGGCGACCGGTGCGCAGCGTGGTCGGCAAACTTCGACTGCTAAGGGACCTCGCTCTGCTCTGCTCGGAGACACCTGGCCTGATCTTCCCTCACCGGGAGAGGAGCCAGAGCCGTTCTCCTTCCCTCCCCCAGTAGCATTAATACCGGCCAGGAGGCCGCCACGCGCGTGACAAAGCAGGGGTGAGAGCCCCGAGACAGGCGTGCGGCCCACGAGGGAGCCCCCGGCTCGGACACGACAAGAGGCCGATTTGCTGGCACCTGCTGTGCCCGGGCGCTGGGCCGGAATGTCAGGGGCAGGGCCTGGCAGCAGTTCAGAGAGCGCGGCCCCTCCCGCTCCTGCTCTGGGGCCCACACAAACCCAGGAAGGGCCGCGACTGGCACTGTTTGCACAGCAGAGAGACCTTCTCCGCCCTCCCTCCGCCTGGCCGGCGTGGAGTCGAACGAGCACGCTTGATTGTGCTTCAAGTCCGGGCCGGAGTCCGCCTTTGATCTGAGAGACTTGTCTTTTCCCGGGGTTGTTTATTTGTAGAAACCACCCCGGTTTCCTGCTACTTCAAATACTCCTACAGGAAGCCGCTGGCAGGTGGGTGCCAACGCGCAGACCCGTTTTACTGCCCCGGGTGCCGCTGGCTCACTGTGCTGGGCTCAGGGACCTGGATCCCGCACGCAGGTGTGCTTCAGGGTCCTGAGCTAGGGAACAAAGCCCAGGGTCTTTGAGGAACATGGGCTCGGACAGAGATAAATGGGAGGGGCAGCTAGAAACGGGGTCCTGAGTTCTAGTCCCGCGAGGCCTCAGTTTCCCTCTGCAAACCGAGACCTGGGGAACTGTGCATGTCAGTGCTTACTCGGGGCACAAGGGCTGTGGCAGAGGGAAGGAAGGACGACGACACCAGCTTGCCTGCGCTCACCTCCCAATCCCAAGCTCTGGGACCCCCGCCTCCCACTAGGGGACCCCAGGGCTCCACACAATCACTGCCCTTGCCAACCCTACACGGCTACAGAAATTTCCGGACATACAGCCACGCCGAAAGAATTTCACAGCAAACGCTCACAAACCCACCACCTGGATGCCACCAGTTCCATTTTTCTACATCTTCTCTGTCACAGAACTATCCACCCATTTCTCTACCCACCCAGAAACCAATCCCAGTTTTCAGAGATGTTTCAAGGTGAAACGAAGACGCCAGAACATTTTCCCTTAAACACTTCAGCGTGCATGCTACTAACTAGAGTTCAACAGTCATTTGATTTTTTTATCTATTGAGGTAAAATTTGCACGTAGTGTAACATGCAAACCTTAAGTGCACACTTGTTGAGTTTTGACAAATGCCATGTCTGTGTAACCCAAGCCCCCAGGAAGCTGTAGAACGTTATCATCACCCAGAAAGTTCCCTGTGCCCCTTCCCAGGCAATCCCCCCCAAGGGGCAACCACTCTTCTAACTGAGCAATGTCGGAAACCTTCTGTGGAAGAGTCGTGCCTGTTCTCGAATTCTCTTTAAAAAAGATGAACCAGGACGTGGTCTCTGGTCACGGCTTCTCTCCCTAGCGTGTTTCTAAGATCCACCCAGCCGTGCGCATCACTACTTCACTTCTGATCATTGCTAAGGAGTCTCCGACTTACGAATATACTCCACCACAAATTGCCTTCATACCACTGCTCCAGGAAGCCCAAACAAAGTAGAGTTTGGGAGTGAAAAAAGGGCAACTTTGTTACCCAAACGCAGCCAGACAGAGCTGCGTTTGCCCCTGTCCCTCCCAAGCCCAGCAAGATGCTTCGGAGGCAGATGCTGGTCCAAGTCCAGCCCCGGTGCAGGCCCGACGCTAACAGGACCTCCCTGGGAACAGTGGGGCAAAGCACAGGAAGCCGCCGGCAGGTGGCCAGCACCCAGCAGGTGTTGCTTCGATGTCACGGCACGGTACGTTGGCCATTGGCCGGGATGACCTTTGGCTTTTAAGACGTGAGCTTGCCCCTGCCCCGGCCACGCTGGCTCCGCGAGTCTGGGAAATTCCCGCAGGTTCTTTTTAAAATGGGAGTGGCTTCGCAGCATTTTGTGATACTATCTCGTGGGTTTATTTTTCCTCTTCCTGTTTTCCCTGTTCTCTCCGCACCACCTCCCTTGAACTTTGGCACGTAAGGCTACTCGTATCTTCTTCCCCACGAGGGTTTGAGAGGATGCGGAGGTGCCGAGCACAGCGCTGAGGACGGCACCCAGCACGCACTACGGTCCGCGGTCACCTTCCAGGGCCAGCCGGGCTCGCGAGAGCAGAGCGGACACGATTCGGCTCTGCCGACCACGAAGGTGGGAGCTCCGGGAACAGCCCGGCTCCCCGCCACGCGGACGCTGTTAAAGTGGAATTCAAGGGGCCATTGCAAAGCGCCCAGAGCGTCTCCTGGGCCCTCGGCCTGGTCTCTGGGGCTGCGGCCCACGCTTGGGTCACGGCCAGGAGCCCCAGCAGTGAGCAGAGCCCCGCCCCAGGCTCTGGCCGCTGGCTGAGCCGAGCGGTGGCCAGGATGCTGGCCCGGGACCAGCTCAAGCTGGCTGTGTTGCCGAAGACCTTCAGCTGGAAAAAGTTATTCCTCGCTTTTCGCCGTAAAATGGGAGCGTGGGCCCGGCTGAGAGGAGGCGGCGCTGTCAGCCCAGGGTAGGGCTCGTTGGCTGACCGAGAGGCTGCAGACGCCAAGGGGAAGGGGCCCGGCTGGGGCCTGAACTCAGACCTCTCTGACTCCCGCCTGTCCCTGCCTCTGACCGTCAGTTTGCTTCTGGGTGTTAGTTAAATCCAACAACGTGCTTCCTGCATCTCAGTGCAACGGGGACCTTAAAACATCCATCCTGTGACTTGCCCGAGCCCCACAGCAAAGGGTCAAAGCCGGGTCCCACTTCAGCTCGACACACGTGCGTCACGGGTTAGATGGAACAATACGAAATCGCTCACGTTCAACTGTCTTGACCTGCAGAAACGCCAGCTCCGTATGGTTCGACCTATGTGTTTATTCAGCCCTCCTCATGGACACACCATGGTCCTGGAGTCTGGGAGTGGGTGCAGGGGCCCGGCGGGGAGAGGTCAGCGTCTGTCCTTAGGCCTTATTCCCGGAGCCGTCACACTCCAATCTCTCTGTCTGTACGTCTTTCCCAAGTGGTCCCGCCGCTCACTGCCAGACGCTCGCCATTCGCACTGGTCAATTCCCTTCTTAGGGCTCCGAGGACTCCGTATTTTGAGCCTTCCCACACCTCCGCCTTGCCGCGTTCTCCGCTCTACTGGGGACCCGCTGTGATCCGCCCTTCACAGAACGGGCCTCCCTCCCGGAGTCCTGCTCCACAGGACTCCTGACTCCCGGCCAAACGCGCTGGACCGGGGCACAGGTGACCGGAGCTAGGCTGACTTTCCCCTGGTTCCAGTCCCCTCTTGGGCCTGGCTTCACTCCTGTCTTTGATGCTAAAGGACACCCCCGTGTCCCCATGATAAATCCAAGCCTCTTGCTTTTTATTTTCCTCCGGCTAAACCTAGCTCAGCTTGGTTTCTATTCCTAGTTCTCCAGCCCACACAGGGATG
>NW_012151941.1:0-446 GCF_000956105.1 Propithecus coquereli
GAGCAGGATAAATGCTATAAGAACATATCAAAGCACAGCATCAAGCAAGGCAATAGAGCTTTGGACTGCTGGGAAATAGCAGCAGTACACAATGCAGCCCTAGCTGCAACTATAAAGAATGTGGAGAAAGCCCTCAGGTGAATAGCTAAACAATAGGCTACACCTGCTAACCCAGGATCAAATTTCCTATATAAAATCGTCCATTCTATATTTCCCTGCTTAGCTACATTTGAACATGTAAGTTGTTGCTTGAACCCACAGCATCATCTCAAAAAACAGAAGCCAAAAGAATAATTCTAGCTCTAGCCTATCAATCCCTTATATATTTTCATATGGTTTTCTCAACAATTATATACATAAATTCAAATATTATTTGGAAATGCCACACACTACAGGTAATAAATTAGTAGGAAGATTTTCTGGCAGCTATCTAAACAGCTGTCTAA
>NW_012151941.1:4978-6757 GCF_000956105.1 Propithecus coquereli
AAAGCTTATATCTCTTATAAAGCAGTAGCACAAAGGGGAAAACAAAACAACAAGGTATCATTCAACATGATGAACAGATCAGTATCTCACATATCGATATTAACATTGAATGTAAACAGTTTTAATGCTCCATTCAAAAAATATATTTAATAGATTGGGTGAAAGAATTAAAAAACACAACCCAAAATATGTTGTCTCTAAGAAAACCATTTAACTTGTAACGAGTCACATAGACTTGAGGTAAAATGGTAGAAAAAAATGTTCTACACAAATGGAAAACAAAAGTGAGCAGGAGTAGCTATTCTCATATTACATAAAACAGACTTTAAATCAACAATAGTAAAAATAAAGACAAAGATAGTCATTATATAATGATAATTCGGCAAGAAGATATAATAATCCTAAATATATACGCACCTAACATAGGAGCTCCCAGATTCATAAAACAAACTCTACTAGATCTAAGCAAAGAAATAAACAATAAACAGCATCATAATAGCTAGGTACTTCAACACTCCACTGACAGAAATGGACAGATCATTGAGTCAGAAAATCAACAAAAAAACACAGGACTTAAATGAAACTCTAGAACAAATGGACCTAACATATACTTATAGAACATTCTACAGAGTATATATTCTTCTCATCAGCACATGGAGCATCTTTCAAGATAGATCGTATGTTAGGCCATAAAACAACTCTCAGCAAATTTTTAAAAATCAAAATCATACCATGTATCTTCTCAGACCACAGCAGAATAAAATTAGAAATCAATTTCAAGAGTAACTCTCAAGTCTACACAAAGTCATGGCAATTAAACAACCTGCTGCTAAATCATCTTGGTCAATGATGAAATTAAGATGGAAATCAAAGGATTTTTCAAACTGAATGACAAAGAGGACATAACCTTCCAAAATCTATGGAATATAGCAAAAGCAGTGCTAAGGCAGAACTTCATAGCCTTAAATGCTTACATTAAAAAGACAGAAAGATCATAAATTAACAAACTTATGTCATACCGCAAGGAACTAGAAAAACGAAAACAAATCAAACAAAAACTAGCAGAAAAAAAGAAATGACAAAGCTCAGAGCAGAACTAAATGAAATAAAAACAAAAAACAAAAACAAACAAAAAATAGACAAAGGATTAACAAAACAAAAAGTTGGTTCTTTGAAAAGATAAACAAAATCTATAGACCAATAGCTAGATTAACCAAAAAAGACAAAGGACTCAAATAAGCTCAATCAGAAATGAAAAAGGAAACCACAGCAATACAAAATATCATCCATGACTACTGTGAAAATGTCTATGTATACAAACTAGAAAACCTAGAGGAAATGGATAAGTTTCTGGAAATACATAACCTTCCTACACTGAATCAGGAAGAAATAGAAATTTTGAACACACCACTAATGAGTAGCAAGATTAAAACAGTAATAAAAGAATCTCCCCTGCAAAAAAAGCCCCAGACAAGATGGATTCACAGCCAAATTTTACCAGACCTACAAAGAAGTACTGGCACCTATTCTACTGAAATTGTTCCATAACATAAGGAAGAAGGCAATCCTCCCTAACTCATTATATGAAGCCAGTATCACCTTGATACCAAAGCCAAGAAACGACACAAGACAAAAGAGAACTACAGAACAATATCCCTTATGAATATTGGTGCAAAAATCTTTAACAAAATACTAACAAACTGAATTCAACAGCACATAAAAAAAGAAATAATCCACCATGATTAAGTGGGCTTCATCCCAGGGATGCAAGGATGGTTC
>NW_012151941.1:6807-8058 GCF_000956105.1 Propithecus coquereli
CCAAATACCTGAAAAGATGCTCAACATCACTAATCATTAGGGAAATACAAATCAAAACCACAATACAATACCACCTCATACTCATTAGGATAGCTACTATAAAACAAAAAAAGAAAAGAAAAGAAAAGTGTTGTTGGCAAAGATGTAGAGAAATCAGAAGCCAACTGGTGCCTTTCTAAGCTCTCAGCCCCAGGCACTCAGTCTACATGGGGGCTGGCTCCACTGCAGCCACCTCTCCATTGCCACTGCCAGGCCACACCACAGCCAAACCCAGGCAGAGAGAGTGCCCCAGCTACAGTGACTTGCCTGTGGCACACCACATGACTTCCAGGACCTGCCCAGCTCCAACATGCTTCCTAGACCTCAATGGCCCTGCCCAGGTACATTGCCCAGCCCTAGGCCTCCCAGGTGCCACCCAGCCCCAGTGGCCCTGCCAGCACCACATACTGCCCAGCTGCTGTGGCACCATCCCCTGCACACCACCACAGGGAGATCTAGGGAGAGCAAACTCCCATGCTACCTGCCTCCATGGAAAGGGACTAGCCCAGCCCCCTGCCCAAGCTTCCAACAGCAGCCTGGGGACGAATTCACTGCTCCACATTAATCTCTGGCTTGGACTGTGACAACCACAAGGGAATGGGATAATGCAGGAGAACATGCATTATAGGCTCTCGGTAATCCCCCCACCTCCTGCTAGGTCAATCCTCCAGAGTAGGACACAAATGCAACACCCAGGGATCTCTCCCTTTATTCATTAAGTAGGAGAGGAGAGAGGTGCACCACAAACGTATCTGCCTTGAGCTGAGAGTACAGATTTCAGATGAGAAGGAACCAGCATAAGAACTCTGGCAACAAGAAAAAGTAAGCTGTTTCAGTGCCCCCAAAGGATGACAATAGGTCTCCAACAATGCACCCCAACCTAATGGAAATTGTTGAAATGTCAGATATGGAATTCAGAATATGGATGTCAAATAAATTAATGGAATTGATGAGAAAATTGAAAATCAACACAAAGAAACAAACAAAAAAATCAATAAATAACTCAGGACATGAATGAAAAAGTCTCTAAAGAGATAGACAACATTGGAAAAGATATAACAGAACTCAAAGAAATGAGTCATTTAGGGAATTTTAAAATACAGCAGAAAGCCTAACAACAGACTAGACCAAGCAAAAGAAAAAATTTTGGAGCTTGAAGATAAAGCTTTTGAATTAGTCCAGTCAGTTTAAAATGTAGAAAAAAGAATAATG
>NW_012151941.1:12708-13159 GCF_000956105.1 Propithecus coquereli
CTGCACAAAAACAACCAACAGAATAAATAGACAACCTATAGAATGAGAGAAAATATTTGCAAACTATATATCTAACGAATGACTACTATCTAGAATCCATAGAGAAATCAAACAAATCAGCATGAAAGAAACAAATAACCCCTTAAAAAGTAGACAAAAGTCATGAACAGAGTTTTGTCAAAAGAAGATAGACATATGACCAACAAATGTGAAAAAATGCTCAATATCACTAACAATCAGGCAAATGCAAATTAAAAACATAATGAGAGACCACCTTATGCCTATCAGAATGGCCATTATTAAAAAAATCAGAAAACAATAGATGTTGGTGTGGATGTGGTGAAAAAAAAAAAAAGGAATACTTATACACTGTTGGTGGGACTGCAAATCAGTACAACCTCTATAGAAAACAGTATGGAGATTCCTCAAAGAACTAAAAGCAGACCTAATA
>NW_012151942.1:0-1062 GCF_000956105.1 Propithecus coquereli
TTCAGTGATTAGAGTTGAGAGGCTTCTTACTAGTCAGGAATTATAGAATGAAAAAGAAGCAAAATTCAAAATAATTCTGTGTAAGTCTCTGAAGGAGGAAAAAAACAAGCCTCTGAAGTTTCCTCCCTGATATAAGTCAATCAGAATTTGATAGGCTAATCTTAGTCTTTCTATGATTTTGACAAGCATGTATGTTCCTTTGGTGTGGAGAGTCCAGCCCCTACTAAAGTATCTTCAAGAGACTTGTGTGAAGGGGTGTGCCCCTGTACTCCATGTATCCTGTCTTGTGAGTCTTATGACTAGATGAAAGTTACAAGTTAATTGGCTAATGCTTGGAGTACAGTCTCTGACCTCAGAAGAAAGGGAAGATAACAGGTTGAAATAAGAATTAGATCCATATGACCTTAAATTCTTAAAAGTCCTCATTTTCTAATTGGCCCCATGAACCAGTCTGGGAAATATAGAATTTATAGGCACAGGAGGTTGGATTGGTTTTCCTACTGTCCACTAATTTACCAACTTGTCTCTAGACATGAGGAAGTTAAGCTATATCAGACAACTGATTACTTGAATCTTTCTTTAAAGTCTCTAGGATATGAAATTCCAGAATTTCCATCTAGGAATCTGTTTCAATACTGTTAATTGACTCTGACCATCAGAATGTTTCTTTTACACAACTTACATTTCTCTTACGACAGTTTAAGTCTGTTTCCTTGACCTATACTTAGGAAAGATGAAAGGCAGTTAGCATGCCCTGTAAAATAACTAACTGCAAGTTTATTAAACTTTTCTTCTCCCCTTTCTCTTCCAGTTTAAGTAAAGAGTAAATTGTTTTAAATCTGTTCTCCATCAATTTACTTTATTTCTTTAATTAATTGATTTTATTTCTTAGAGCAGTCTCAGATTCCCAAAAAATGGAACACAGAGTAGACAGAGTTCCCATCATCAATTTATTTTTACTTAACTAAATGGTAAAATTTCTTATTCTTTTGAAAATATTGTCACTAATGAACTTATGTTAAACAGTAAAGCCATATGTACTGATACTGCTTGTGAATGTAA
>NW_012151942.1:2793-3216 GCF_000956105.1 Propithecus coquereli
GTTAGCTGAATATATGTTTTTTATTAGAAACAAATATATTTCTAATGAGTAAAGTGTTAATTTAAGTAGTAACGCTTATTAGCCTCATGAATTTTTTGTAAGTGAACCACATAAGGACATGAGTTTTGTGGCAAGAGGAAACGAGGTAGCACATGAAATCCTAAACGATCTAAGTGACTAGTATGTAATTTAATTTATGCAATATTCACTTAATGATGCCTTGTTAATAGCAGTTATAATGTTAATTTAACAAACTATCTTCAGCATATACTTAACTAATTTTTCTGTTTAAAATGCAATAACAGTTTTATCATCTGAACTTGGCACTGCCACTGATGGAACCCATTAATGTAGGGAAATCTAATTCTTACAACACTGAAAAGGTAACAGTAGGTTTGTTTATAAATGGTATAAAATAATTCA
>NW_012151942.1:3266-3868 GCF_000956105.1 Propithecus coquereli
TATTTCTAATGAGCAAAGTGTTAATTTAAGTAGTAACGCTTATTAGCCTCATGAATTTTTGTAAGTAAACCACATAAGGACATGAGTTTTGTGGCAAGAGGAAACGAGGTAGCACATGAAATCCTAAACGGTCTAAGTGACTAGTATGTAATTTAATTTATGCAATATTCACTTAATGATGCCTTGTTAATAGCAGTTATAATGTTAATTTAACAAACTATCTTCACATATACTTAACTAATTTTTCTGTTTAAAATGCAATTATAGTTTTATCATCTGAACTTGGCACCGCCACTGATGGAACCCATTAATGTAGGGAAATCTAATTCTTACAACACTGAAAAGGTAACAGTAGGTTTGTTTATAAATGGTATAAAATAATTCACAAGATGATCTTGGGCATGAAAATAATTCCTGAATAAAGCACAGTTTCATTTCAAGAGGTTGACAGAATTAGAGGGGCAAATTCCATGGAAATTGGGCAGTATGAAACAAACAATGGTGAAAGAGTGATAACCCAAGCAGATGGAAAGTGAGGCATAAAGTATCTCATTATCATATCTACTCAGATTGTGCAGTCCTAACATTGGCAACTTGAATTT
>NW_012151942.1:5978-6273 GCF_000956105.1 Propithecus coquereli
AGTGGTAAGATCTTAAGTGGAGCAAAGGGGGAGGCAGAGACACTGTTTGAAATTCCTTCAACATGTATTTATTGAATCAGTTCCATGTAGGGGTCCAGGAGGTGTCTTTAGAACCTTAGGTGTTTGATGCAAGACAACTCAATGTTCAAAGGATTAGTTCAATATTTATTTGAGAAAGATATGGTGCAATATTTATTTCAGGAATAAATATTTATTTGAGAAAGGTATCGGGCAATATTTATTTGAGAAAATATTTTTTAATCATTGCAATGTTAAGTTGGGACTTTCATTTAAT
>NW_012151943.1:0-360 GCF_000956105.1 Propithecus coquereli
TATATATTTTTAGTTGTCCAGCTAATTTATTTCTATTTTTAATAGAGACAGGGTCTTGTCCTTGTTCAGGCTGGTCTCGAACTCCTGAGCTCAAACGATACAACCGTCTTGACCTCCCAGAGTGCTAGGATTACAGGCGTGAACCACTGTGCCAAGCCCCCAATAATATGTTAATTTAAAAATAGAAAAATAGTTGAAGTAATATTTAAATAGTTTGATGCAACCACTGCCAAAACTCAACATACATTTTTAATGTAGTGGAGACCGGGCCAGTTTTTACCCACCTAAATTAGTTATTATTCTGAAATTTTAAAGTGATCTAAATTATGTCATTGAAGAATACATACTGTCATGGGTTAT
>NW_012151943.1:3445-4222 GCF_000956105.1 Propithecus coquereli
TGAACTGATACTGCTGTAGTATTGACTATCTCCATTCAAAATCATTTATTCAATTGTTTTATATCCCTCAATGTTTTGTTTTTTAAAATACATATTCTGCACATTTCCTTTGATGTTTTCCCCATAATATTTAATATTTTTGCTTGCTCTTGTGAATGAGATAATCTTCAATATTTTTGCTTGCTCTTGTAAATGAGATAGTCTTCATTCTGTTTTCTTTTTGTTACTATATTTAGGATGCTAGTAAACTATGCTTATTTATTTTCCTGGTTTATTTTGTAACTTCCCTCTTTATCAAACTTATTAGGTCTAGTCATATTTCAGCTGGTATGTTTTTTCCTCTTTTTTGATAGTTTTATATTTCTTTGCAACCCCTCCGTAATACATTGTCCAGAATGTCAAGAAAAATACAAGTAATAGAGGTAATAGAAGATATTTTGGTCTAGTTTTTAATTATAGGATTGTTTTTAATATTTCACATTAAAATATTCTGTTGACTATTGATTTAAGATTTTCTTTATCATTTAAAAATATTCTAGTCTATTAGGAGTTTCTATGAGAAATTGTATTTTATTTTACAGCATGCCTTATTGGATTTTGTTTTTCAAATTTATTGATGAAATAAACCTTGATTAGTCAGAGTCTAGTGTTGCTTTAATGTACTGCATGATTTTATGTGCTCATATCATAGTTGTTATTTTTGCATCTGTAATCATAAATGAGATTAGTTTGTATTTTTCTTTATCTGTACTATGTTTGTTAATTTTTTAGTACCAG
>NW_012151943.1:10226-11585 GCF_000956105.1 Propithecus coquereli
ATACCTGGTTTCAAAAATTTCAGTAAGTACTCTTATATATAAAAATAGTCACCAATGATAAAATATTTCTATTGATTTCATTTGTAAAAGGCTAATTTTAGCAATAGCTACAGCCTGGAGTGAGGAAAGAAGACACAATTGGTTAGAAATAAAAAGACTCAATGTATTTTTATACAATTATGATTACATTAAATATGTATTAGTCTATTTGGTGACATATTGAAATAAAAAAGAATACATTTTGATACAATACAAAAACAAAACATTTCACGTTTTTCTTCCTGATTGCTATGATGAAAATAAACATTATAACTAGCATGGAGAAGAAAAACTATTACTAATTGCAGCCTAGATTTTAAGTAAAATGAAGGTCATTAGCAATTTCCTGGAAGCCATTCAGATTGCTTACCAGGAAATGGTAGCTAGCAGGACATCTGTACTCCTTCTGTGTGGAATTAGTGAAAACATACTGGAGCTTAAATGATGTGTGCTAGATTTAGGCTGATGGGGGAACCTTTCTTTGTCAAAGTAGCTAGTATCCTTTAAATACAAACAATTTTTATTTCAGTATTAGTGTACAAAACCAGAATCAAAAATAGACATTAACATCCATACATTAAAACACATCTACAGATTGGAGTATGACTCATAGTGGAATGAGGGCAATATCAGGACAGGAATCTGTGAGTAAAATGTGTTTGGGAAAATTGAAAGAAACTTCTCCTATAACTTGGAATGCTGATATCATATCATTTTTGGGTGGTGAAGTTAGTCCCATTTTTAGTAGCATTTTCTTATCTCAATAAAGAAATGAGAAAACCTGACTGTTAAGTGAAAATGCCTCCCAGGACATAAACTTAAGTCTGACTTTTTCTGCATTATGGTGGAAGAAATGGAGTCACTGATGTAGAGACTTTTAGCCTACTTCTCTATATTACTTGAATGATGGTTGGCTTAATGATGATTAACATCTCTGGAACAATTAAGAGTGACAGAGAAAAACTGAGAATGTATGTGTGCAGCAATTTGTATAGTAAATTTTATACACAGAAAATTGCTGGAAGGATATTTAATAAACTGTTAACAGAGGTTGACTGTGCAGTGGGAAATGAGGCTATGGCGTAGGGTCTGATTTTTAAATTTTGTACTGTAGAATTTTTTTAAACCATGTGTTATGCACTGCTTTTTGAATAAAAAAGATTAGTTAAAAAAACTGAAAAGTAAGTCTTCAATAAATGTGAAAGGGATTAGTTTTCTTATTTGAGAAAAAGAAAATGAGTGGTACTACCTACTTAGCTTCTGAATTTTCTTGAGAGTATTAGAGAAAATATGTAGTTTTGAGGGTGGTATTGAGTGTAG
>NW_012151943.1:22645-23084 GCF_000956105.1 Propithecus coquereli
TTTTTTTTTTATTATTTCACAATATTATTGGGATACAAATGTTTAGCTTACATATATTGCCTTTGCCCCACCCAAGTCAGAGCTACAAGCATACCCGTCCCCCAGACAGTGAGTACTGCACTCATTAGGTGTGAATATATCCATCCCTTCCTCCCCCTCCCACCTCCCCGACACCCGATGACTGTTATTACCATATATGCACATATGGGTTGATCAATTAGTACCAATTTGGTGGTGAGTACACATGGTGCTTGTTTTTCCATTCTTTTATACTTTACTTAGTAGAATGGGCTCTAGCTCCTTCCAGGATAATACAAGAGGAGCTAATTCACCATTATTTTTTGTGGCTGAATAGTATTCCATGGTATATATACCACATTTTATTAATCCACTCATGTATTGATGGGCACTTGGGTTGTTTCCACATCTTTGCAATTGT
>NW_012151944.1:0-447 GCF_000956105.1 Propithecus coquereli
TGGGGCTACCTATAGCCAACATCTGCCTCTCAAAAGTTCATGGAGAGAAAGTTTTCAGACCTTACATACAATCAATAATTTTAAAAAATAAAATAAAACACTCAAACAATTATAAAATTCATTTTATGTTAACCCAAATGTACTATATACAAGATTTATGAATGAGGATAAGCCATAAGACTCCCAAGAATTAAAATAAATAAAAGTTTTGTCAGAAAAAGTTTTGTTTGGTGATATCATCTTAAAGAAATTATTATGTTCCTATTTCAAGATCTAATGTATAAAAAAAATGTCATGAATATTGGGAAAATACCAAGGAATGGGGTTGATGGGATTTATAAGAAATCGCAAATTGTTTTCCAAAGTGGCTGTATTATTTTGCAGTCCTGCCAATAATGTGTTAGAGTTCCAGTTACTTCATATCCCTGCCAATGCTTAGTACTATCA
>NW_012151944.1:8017-8549 GCF_000956105.1 Propithecus coquereli
GATAAAATGTAAAATCTGAAAGTCCAACTTTCAGATGAACTAAGTTCCCTTAAAATGGCCCATACAGTTTAGAGACATAAAAATAAGCTTATTATGTACCAGATGTACACAGAGCAATGTGAATAAATCATAAAACGGTGCTAAATTTTTAAAAAGAAGAAAGAGAATGAGGTCTTGACGCCATGTCATTTATGTCAACTAACAATATATGTACGTAAAGCACTATTTCACTGGGTCACACAAATAAAAAACCACCAAATACACAGGATACAACAGGGAGAGAAAAGGGAGTAGGGAATGGAGCTAAAAGGTAATTAATGAAAAAGTTATTCAAATCAATCAGTCAAAAGTGCTCTTATACAGACCAAAAACAGCATGCTATGATTTGAGTAATATGATTAATTAATTTCCCCTTTGCAATAAAGGTCCAAAAATGCCCCCAAAACTAAGATATACTTAAAATTAACGAAATCACAACAAAATATATTTGATAGGGTTTTGGATAAATAATCAAATTGGTTCATTTATTCAA
>NW_012151944.1:8599-8966 GCF_000956105.1 Propithecus coquereli
AAGTTAGGTTAATTACCAGGGAATGAGTCCATTGGGTTTGCTACTATTGCAGAACTGAGACTTCAGACAGCCCCATCCAGACTCCCAGACGGCCCCCCTTTGTCCATCACCCCATCATTTACCTGGGAGCCAAAAGCCCAGAAATCCCATATCACCCTTTATATTCAATATTTTTTTATAGAATAAAAGGAATGTATCCCTAGGCAGACATGAAGCATGCTAAGTTTAAATACTTCTCCTAAATAGATATACTATAGCCTATTGGTATAAAATTGATACACAGTTCCTAAGGATTTAGAGGTTCTGTGAGCAGAATTTTTCAGAGGCTTTTTATGTGAGAACAAAGGATCTGGAGCAATACCGATCT
>NW_012151944.1:10594-11358 GCF_000956105.1 Propithecus coquereli
GACTATACTTAATTCCTTGAGAAGAAGCAACAATGGTCCTAGGGATTAAAAGAGGATTGGATTCTTTCCTGATTGTTGTTGTAGAGGCCAAGACCGAGCCATGACAAGCTGGTCCTCCACAGCTGTGCTGCTTTGGCAACCAAAAGAATGTTCTGGCTCATAGTTCTGGCCAAACTGTGAAAAATGGAGCTGTCCACTGAAAAGTAGGAAATCTGCATCAGAAATAAGTAATAGACCTGGATGCCAAATTCAAAGATCACCAGACACAGTGCAAGAAAAGCAAATATTTCAGGATAATAAAGAGTAATTTGCTAATTTTGAAATGCAGGGGTAAATTGTACTTTATTTATTCATGCATTCATTGACAAATCCAAATATGTGAGTAAAAAATAGAATTAACAGTCAAAAAGAAAGTATATTTTCAAATGCTCTCCGCTAGGGTTTAGTGGTATCCAGGGCCTTCCTCTCCCTCTCAATAGCAATAGCACATTGTTGGCCCAAGTGAAGTTGTTATTTGTACAAAAAACCTTCTGGAGAGTTCATGAAACAGAGTTGGTCAAACTAATTCTTGAGATAAGAACCCTGCAAATGGTTATAAACATATGATCTGCATTACAGTTAGTCTTGGACAAAATGATCTTTACCAGATTTTGTCTTAAGTTTTTCCAATGCTTGACATTTGAATATTCTTTTTGCTCCAAATGAATTAATGTGCTAATAATAGTTTTTTCAATAAAGACAACTACAGAGATTATAGATGAACA
>NW_012151945.1:0-427 GCF_000956105.1 Propithecus coquereli
AGCACTGGAATTCCTAGCCAAAGAGATCAGGCAAGAAAAAGAAATAAAGGGCATAGAGGAGATCAAACTACCCTATTTGCTGATGATATGATTTTATATCAAGAAAATCCTAAAGACTCCTCCAAAAGACTACTAGAATTGATAAATGAATTTAATAAAGTCTCAGGTTATAAAATTAATGTACGTAAATCACTAACATCTCCATACACTAATAACAGCCAGACTGAAAATCAAATCAAGACCTCCATAACATTTACAATAGCTGCAAAAAAAAAATAGCAGACCTAGAAATACATTTAACCAAGGAGATAAAAGATCACTACAGGGAGAACTACAGAATTCCAAAGAAAGAAATCATAGATGACACAAACAAATGGAAAACCATCCCATGATCATGGATTGGAAGAATCAATATTATTAAAATGTC
>NW_012151945.1:2057-2430 GCF_000956105.1 Propithecus coquereli
TAAACAGAATTAAAAATAAAAACCATATGATCATCTCAATAGATACAGAAAAGGCATTTGATAAAATCCAGTACCACTTTATAGTAATAACCCTCAACAAACTAGGCAAAGAAGGAACATATCTCAAAATCATAAAAGGAATATATGAAAAACCCACAGTCAACATCATACTGAATGGGAAAAGTTGAAAACATTCCTCCTAAGAACTGGAACAAGACAAGGATGCCCACTTTTACTGCTTCTATTCAAAAGCAATCAGGCAAAAGAGAGAAATAAGAAGCACTGGAATTCCTAGCCAAAGAGATCAGGCAAGAAAAAGAAATAAAGGGCATAGAGGAGATCAAACTACCCTATTTGCTGATGATATGATTTT
>NW_012151945.1:3793-4475 GCF_000956105.1 Propithecus coquereli
GTGCTAATGAGAAGAATGTATATTCTGCAGTTTTTTACTAGAATGTTCTCTCAATATCTGTTAGATCCATTTGTTCTAGAGTCTTGTTAAATAAAGTCCAGTGCTTTTTTCAAAAGGTAAACAAAACTGATAGACCACTAGCTAGATTAACAAAAAATATAAGAGACAGGATTCAAATCAGCTCAGTTAGAAATGAAAAAGGAGACATTGCAACGACTACCAAAGAAAGGCAAAATATCATCCAAGACTACTCTGAAAACCTCTATGCACACGAACTAGAAAAATCTAGAGGAAATGGATAAAGTTTTGGAAATGCACAACCTCCCAAGCTTGAATCAGGAAGAAATAGAAATCCTGAACAGATCAATAATGAGTAGTGATATTGAAACAATAGTAAAACATTTTCCAACAAAAACAGTACAGGACCAAATTGATTGAAGGCTAAATTCTACCAAACCACAGAGAAAAATTGACACCTATCCTACTGAAACTGTCCCATAATATCAAGGAGGGAATCCTCTCTAACTCATTCTGTGAAACCAGCATCACACTGATACCAAAACCAGGAAAAGATACAATACAAGAAAGAAAGAAAACTACACACCAAATCCCTCATAAACATAGATGTAAAAATAATAATAATAAAAAATAGCAAACAAAATCCAACAACACATCACAAAGA
>NW_012151945.1:9402-9815 GCF_000956105.1 Propithecus coquereli
CCCCCCCTTGAGTCAGAGCTTCAAGCATGTAGATCCCCCAGAAGGTGTGCACCGCACCAATTAGTTGTATATATACCTACCCCCCCCCATTCGCCCAACACCCCATGAATGTTATTACTATATGTGCATTTAAGTGTTGGTCAGTTAAAACCAATTTGACGGTGAGTACATGCTTGTTTTTCCACTCTTGTGATACTTCACTTAGTCGAATGGGCTCCAGCTCTATCCAGGATAATAGAAGAGGTGCTAGATCACCATTGTTTTTTGTGGCTGAATAGAACTGCGTGGTACACATGTACCACATTTTCTTAATCCACTCATGTATTGATGGGCACTTGGGTACTTTCCACATCTTTGCAATTGTGAATTGTGCTGCTATAAACATTCTAGTGCAGATGTCTTTTTTATAGAAT
>NW_012151946.1:0-311 GCF_000956105.1 Propithecus coquereli
GGGTAACATTTAATATTACTTATGATGCAGGACCTACTTTAGCCAGGATAAATAACAGATTTTTTTTTTAACACAGAAAAGAGCTGTCAATTTCTTATTAAAATGGCTTTTAAAAGGATCATAGTTATGGGTAGTTCAAGAATGTTGACAAGTGAGGTTGGCACAGCTGAACATTTGAGATCTGTCAAAGCTACCAGATTCAGAGCAGGACTCATCAGGATTGAAGGGAGGTGGAATGCCTTCAATGAATGTGTTGTCTTTTTTCCCCATTTCACTTGACTGGGCTTTGCACAGGGTGGAAAAAAGTATTC
>NW_012151946.1:2147-3404 GCF_000956105.1 Propithecus coquereli
GTATTCACAAATTCTAAAAATTTCAACATTTAAAAAGACAGTTTGCTACCTATCCTATTTGGGAACAGAAGGTTAAATCAGATGACACATTTCCTGATTCTAAAAGTGTTTTAAATCAGTACAACAAAGCAAATGCTTTGAGTTTATGATGCATGTATCAATTAGAAAAAAATATTTTTGTTTTCATTTATAAAACATTGCAGCCACTGTGAAAAACAGTTTGGCAGTTTTTCAAAAAGTTAAACATGGAACTACTATATGACCCCATAATTTCACTCCTGGGTATATATCCAAAAACAATTGAAAGCAGGGTTTTGAATAGATATCTGAATACCAAGCTTTAATCAGGAACAAACAGAGATCCTGAATAGACCAGTAATGAATAATGTGAATGAAATAGTAATAAAACTCTCCCAACATAAAAAAGCCCTGGAACAGGTGGATACATACCTGACTTCTACTAGACCTACAAAGAAGAAATGTTACCCATTCTATTGAAACTGATTCATAATATTGAGAAGGAGGGAATCCTCCTTAACTCAATGAAGCCATATCACCCTGATACCAAAGACAAGAAGAAAACACAACAACAACAAAAAAAGAAAACTACAAACAAATATCCCTTATGAATAGATGCAAAAATCCTCAACAAAATATAAGCAAACTGAATTTCGACAGCACATCAGATAGATAATCCACCATGATCAAGTGGGATTCATCCCAGGAATACAAGGATGGTTCAATATACGCAAATCAATAATTGTGATTCACCACATAAACAATTAAAAAATAAGACCATATGATCATCTCAATAGATGCAAAAAGGGCCTTTGATATAATCTAGTACCCCATGATAAAAACCCTCAATGAACTATGTATATAAGGAACATACCTCAAGATAATAAAATAATATATGACAAATCCACAGACAACACCATAGCGAATGGGGAAAGGTTGAAAGCATTCCCCCTAAGAACTGGAGCAAGACAAGGATGCCCACTGTCACCACTTCTATTCAACATAGTACTGGAAGTCCTAACCAGAGAAATCAGGCAAGAGAAAGAAATAAATGGCATCCAAATTAGGAAACAGGAGGTCAAACCATGCCTGTTTGCTCACTATATGACCTTATAGCTCGAAAGCCCCAAAAACTCTATCAAAAGACTCCAAGAACTGATAAATAAACTCAGTAGAGTTTCAGTTTACAGAAATAACACCAATCAATAGCATTCCTATATACTAATAGTAGTCAAGATG
>NW_012151946.1:6504-6827 GCF_000956105.1 Propithecus coquereli
ACCCCATGATAAAAACCCTCAATGAACTATGTATATAAGGAACATACCTCAAGATAATAAAATAATATATGACAAATCCACAGACAACACCATAGTGAATGGGGAAAGGTTGAAAGCATTCCCCCTAAGAACTGGAACAAGACAAGGATGCCCACTGTCACCACTTCTATTCAACCTACTACTAGAAGTCCTAGCCAGAGCTATCAGGCATGGGAAAAAAATAAAGAGCATCCAAATTGGGAAAGAGGAGGTCAAACTATGCCTGTTTGCTCACTATATGACCTTGTAGCTAGAAAGCCCCCAAAACTCTATCAAAAGACTCC
>NW_012151946.1:12096-13219 GCF_000956105.1 Propithecus coquereli
ACTAAGTTGCTGAATTTAATCCATCAAATGTAAGCATTACTCACTTTATTTCATTAGCTCTGCTCCCATGTGCTAAAGTGTCAAGCTTACCCCTGAAACAACCATATAGTGAGGAAAATTCTGTTAATTATAGGAACGATTTAATTTTAAGAAGAAACCCTAAACATATTAGAAGCTCAATTCGGAATTTTCATCTCTGCAAATGGAAATGCGAGTCAGCAGAGAAGATACTAAGCGGAAAGCTGATGGTTCTTCTCCTATATAATTCCATTGCTCTCTAAATATCTAAGCATTTTGCAAATAACCAATTTGATACCGGGTTTAGAATTTCTCTCTGAGAGTGAAGGGGAATTGTGATTGGTCCTCAGTAAAGCTACTGGGCAGAAAGTGATATTTAACTCTCTTTCCCCTCACTTCAAGTGCTGAATTTTCACTTTCTATGTTTTCTCCTCTCAAGCCTTTGGCCTTTGCCTGTTGGGAGGAAAGAGATCTGACACTTCTTTGTCAGCACCATATTTTTACTGTAGAAGAAATAGAAATGTCTCCTTGTGGTATACTATCTTACAGAGGCAAAAGACTTTCACTTGTACTGTCTCATTTGCTTCTCTCCACAATCCTGTGAGCACATGTTGGGTGCACAAAGTCACATGTCAGTAAGAAACGGCAGAAGGGGCACTGGCACAGAGCTCAGTAACTTTGTTTTCTTTCACTTCTGCTCCTTTTAGGCTTTTGGCTTTGAGAAACCCAGGAAACCTCTCTGAACCTTGATTTTTTAGGTGTGAAATGGAATTTCTGGGTAACAGTGTGGGTGAGATGGTTTACCGGTCACATACGATTTCCATACCCCTATAATATCTGGTTACTTATATGGCAGAACAGAACCTAGCTCTTCTAATTCCTAGCTGATTTCCCATTCTACTACCTGTAGTAGGCAGAATAATGGCCCCTCAGTGTTCACATCCTGATCTCTGGAACCTGGGGTTATGTTACATTACATGGTGCATTAAGCAGGGTTTCCCAGAGAAACAAAAACAATAGGATCTCTTTGTCAGTTCTGGATATTAGCCCTTTATTGGATGTATAGTTTGCAAATATTTTCTCCCATTCTGTAAGTTGTCTATTT
>NW_012151947.1:0-407 GCF_000956105.1 Propithecus coquereli
CAGGCTAAAACCAGGTGGTCAGAGGGTACAATAAACATCTAACAGAAGTTTTCGAAGGAGAGATCTGTGACAATCAAAAAGAGTCTGTTTTCCAGTAATTAAAACAAAAGTCCTGGGGTTGAGTCTTACTGGACTAACCAATTGTAAGCCTATCCATGAAACAATTTCTGCACCAGGGATATGGAGAAAAGCAATGTATTCATTTTCAAATGCAAAAATTGGCTTAAAGACACAATAGAGAGGTAAAACATTTACAGATTTGAATGCTAATGTTGTCAGTATTGTCTTCATAAATATAAAGCTATGAGTTTGCAGAAAATGAGAAAAAGAACTGTGGAAGAGATGTGTGGGGAAGAACAGATGACTTAACAAACTGGGGCTTCAAGAGTTGTTTAAAGTTGTCAAAA
>NW_012151947.1:457-748 GCF_000956105.1 Propithecus coquereli
ATCTTTTTACTTGTCATTATTTCCTACACAACAAAGTATAACAACTATGTACATAGCATTTACATTGTATTAAGTATCATAAGTAATACAGAAACCATGTGAAGTATATGGGAGGATGTGTGTAGGTTATATGCAAATACTACACTATTTTATGAGAGACTTGAGCATGCATGGATTTCGGTACCAATAGTGGTCCTAGAACCAACCCTCCACGGACACCCAGGGACAACTGTATTATTTTATGATAAAAATGTATGCATAAATATATGAATAAAATGCTTAATTACAAAG
>NW_012151947.1:1822-3042 GCF_000956105.1 Propithecus coquereli
CTAAAGATACAAAATACAACCCTAATTTTTTTTTATTATTAGAATCAATAAACACAAAATTATCCCACTAAATTACTCTAAAAGTTTTTCAACACTCACATTCCATTTCCATATTTATCTAGGAACAAAATGATAATAAAGACTCTATGGCTTGACACCAAGTAGTTCACTAACTATTTGGATTTTTAAAAAAAATAGATGCTCTAAGTAGATTGTAGATATAATTACTAACATATATGGCATCGACAAAATCTGGAATGTGCTTTTCTGTGTCTTAGTGACTTCTGACTCCTCCAGTTGGACCACACGTGTGTTTGTTTCCTTCACAGGCCTAATTGGCAAGACTACATATATTCCAGAAGGATTGAGGAAAAACAAGATAAATCAACTGATGGCTCTTTCCAGGACACTTTAATGAATTCCTTTGTGAACACGTTAATTTGGTGGACACCCTTAGAATGAACACTGATAGCCACATTGAACCAACAACTCTTTTCGTAAAGACAAACCACAATTTCCTGAGTTCATTACCCAATATTTGATACTGATTGTCTTGTAGTATTTTGTTATAAAATGCATTTATTATATTATTGATGACTTATATCTACTAATTCATCAGTAAAACTGCTGATGAATTTTATCACAATCCTCCATTTCATATTTAGTCAACTCAGAGTTCAATAGGATAGAAATAATATGCTTTATGCTCTATCTAAATGACTCAATTATTGTATTCAGAGGTTTCTACAGATGCTGCAGGTACTAATGAATATTTATTTAAATTCACATTTTCCAGCCATGCTCATCCGACTATGTCAGGTTAAAATGCAATAGTTAAAATTTTCATTTTGTAGTGATACTATTCCCAAGTGTGTTATATTCATTTCTTTGAAGAAGCATCTATAACATTTCTAAAGACACTTTCTGTCATTTTCTTTCTTTGTAAGAATAAAAACACTTTAGAGATACAACACTCTTAATTAACATAAGAAGAAGAAGAAAAAGCCTTCCTTCCTTTCTGTGTTTCAGTCAGGCTGCAGGAGGACTACATTCTTGAGTGGGAAATGAAAGATTTACAACTTTTTCAAGACTATAATTTTTAATGAGATGCACATTCCTTTTCTGATGTAAGCCTCGCCTCCGGGGGTCTGGGCCCAGGGAGAGAAACATTTCTGTCTGCATCTCTTGAAGGCCCTCAGCAGATAGGTTCTGGTGGAGTG
>NW_012151947.1:3892-4284 GCF_000956105.1 Propithecus coquereli
GATTTTATTTTAGTTCACAGATTTCTCAACTCTCCATGCTCAATCTCCAGGCTTTTTCCCAGTTTGTTGCAGAATCAATACTCTGTTAAACAAAAGTAAAACTGAGCTACTATAAAAATGAAATAAAGGTGAGAGAGGGTGGATAGTGAGAAATTACTGAATGGGGACAATGTACATTATTTGGGTGATGGATACCCTAGAAACCCCCACTTCACCACTACACAATCTATGCATGCAACAAAATTGCACAAGGACCCTATAAATGCATACAAACAAACAAACAAAAAAGAAATAAAAAACTAAAGATACAAAATACAACCCTAATTTTTTTTTATTATTAGAATCAATAAACACAAAATTATCCCACTAAATTACTCTAAAAGTTTTTCAAC
>NW_012151948.1:0-271 GCF_000956105.1 Propithecus coquereli
GAAATTAAAATGAGCTTAAAGGTATTTTAATTTTGTTTAGCATCATATTAAATAAGTCCTCACCTCATAGTAGGAAAAAGTATTACATGTATAATTTTTCAATTGATTGTATGTATTAGAATGTATTTTTCATACATGGTTGAATTGACATATTCTATTTAAAGATTTAGTTCCTAGTATACCATTTATATTTTATAGTCATACTAGGTAGTACTTAAGAAAGACGATTAAAGAATTGGTGAGGAAAAGGATAGGAAATGTTTAGAAAAGG
>NW_012151948.1:8306-9809 GCF_000956105.1 Propithecus coquereli
CATGTTCTTTTGGTATTTAATTTTAAATATTTTTAATTGTTTCTGAAAAGGAACACTTGAATACAATTTTCTCTGTGTGCATGTTCCTTAGGTTGGTGGTTAATATTATTGATTTGTATTTCAGATAATGTAGACAGTACTCCTGCTGTTCATTCACAGCATAGAACTGTTTTGAGTGATGTTTCCATTGTCACGGCATCCTATACATTTCTCCATACACTTCTTATAACGCTCTGTTAGTCAAACCATCTCTTTGTCCATATATTCAAATGAACTGTAGAGGTTATTAACTTGCCCTTGGCAAATAGATTTATTTTTCTAAGATAAGTGCTTTTATAAATTCAATGTGTGACAGTTTTATTACAAATTATAAATAGAATGCCCTGTCAGATTTTTATGATAGCCATCACTAACTCATTTGGGCTCTTATTAC
Organism: Propithecus coquereli; assembly: GCF_000956105.1. Classification (NCBI taxonomy): domain Eukaryota; kingdom Metazoa; phylum Chordata; class Mammalia; order Primates; family Indriidae; genus Propithecus; species Propithecus coquereli. The sequence continues at coordinate 8,740 of NW_012151948.1, forward strand.
GTTTCAAGCCTTCACGTTCATGGATATTTTCTTTTTAATCACTAGCAAGTCTATTTTGGGAAGTTATAGGTTTTAAATTTTCATGTTGGGTTCATATAACTGGCCCTTTAAATAGTCACCAAGACTTTAGCAATTTATGCTATCAAACGTTAAACTTAATACCTATATTTGCAATCATCTTTGTCTCATTTCTGATCTAATATGTTTCATGTTTCTTTCAGATATGGAATTATAGCCAGTGACAAACTTTGTAAATTTACGTTTCTCAATAGTTATTTTAAATTCCATCAAACTGGAATTTTTGTTTATTTAGGTAATATGATAAATATGAGATTATAATGTAATGTTAAAAATGTTAAAGATTCTTAAGGTTCAAGCAAATATATACTTAATAATCAAAACTGAAGATATATTAATGATGATCAGTCTATATTCCTTACCACAAGAACAATGATTTACTCATTAGATGACTGATCTTTGTACCTCATATCTATATTATGTCATCACAGAAGTACCGACCTCCTCAGACAGGCTCGAGGATTCGATGAGATTATGTTCATAAAGTTCTAAATACATGACCAGAAATGCAGAAAAACCTGATACATGTTACCAATTGCCATTAGCAAAATGCTATAAGCTACTTGTTGGCATTGTTTTTCCATAATGAAGTATATTAGTCAACCTGGGCTATCACAACAAAATACCACAGACTGGGTGGCTTCAACTACCAAAATTTATTTTCTCACATTTCTAGAGAATGGAAATCCAAAGTCAAGGTGCCAGCAATATTGATTTCTGGTAAGGCCCCTCCTAGCTTGTAGATGGCCACCCTCGTGTTGTGTCCTCATACACCCTTTCCTCCGTGTCTGCACAGAAAGAGAAAGATATCCAATGTGTCTTCCTTATCTTATAAAAACTAGTCCCACTGGATTAGGATCCCACCCTCATGACCTCACTGAACCTTAATTACCTCCTTAAAGGTCCTATTTCCAAATATAGTAACATTGGGGTTAGGGCGTCAACATACGAGTTTTGAGGTACACAATTCAGTCCATTACACAAAATTATAT
>NW_012151948.1:11160-11439 GCF_000956105.1 Propithecus coquereli
AGTTTAGTGTACAGAAACTTGGATTCTAGTCCCAGATATCATAGTTGAAAGCTTGGAGAGCTTGGATAAGCAATTTTCTTTATAGGTGGAAACTTTAGTTTCATAAAGATATTTACTGCAATGCCTGAGGATAAGGTTGACTCTCAAGGAAAGAGATTTTCAAATTAAATGTTTTCAGATAAACTAGCACTTGTCAAGCACTATGACCTGAGGCCCAACTTCTTTATATTTTTCATGCCTTGGTAGGACCATCTCTTTACCTCAACTCAGTAGCCCATG
>NW_012151948.1:14867-15211 GCF_000956105.1 Propithecus coquereli
TATAATTTAGATGAGATAGATATATTATTTATCTCATGGCAACATGGCAAGTCAAGGTATGTGTACTTGAAATTCAATCCTGCCAGCTATAGCACAGAAATTACCTTTCTGTCTAGAGGTGTAATGTCCAATATGATAGATGTTAGCCACATGTGGCTTTTAAAATTTAAACTAATTAAAATCAAGAATTCATTTCATCAGCCACACTAGCCATATTTCAAGTGGCTCAAATAGCCACTCGTGGTTAGCGGCCACCCTCTTGAATAGCACAGATATAGAACATTTAAATCATCACAGAATATTCTTTCAAACTGAGCTGGTCTAGAAGCATTCTTTCTTTTGTA
>NW_012151949.1:0-511 GCF_000956105.1 Propithecus coquereli
CAAAAGGTATTAATTTATCTTTTCATGACTGAGTAGTACTCCATGGTATACATATACTACACTTTATTAATTCACTCATGAATTGATGGACACTCAGGTTGATTCTGCAACTTTGCAATTGTGAATTGTGGTGCAGTAAACATTTAAGTATAGGTGTCTTTTTGATGAAAAGTCTTCCTTTTCTTTGGCTGGACACCGAATAGTGGGATTGCTGGATTGAATGGTAGGTCTACTTTTAGTTCTTTCAGGAATCTCCGGACTATTTTCCATAGGGGTTGTACTAATTTGCAGTCCTACCAACAGTGTATAAGTGTTCCTTTCTCTTTGCATCCATGCCAGCATGTATTGTTTTTGGACTTTTTAATAAAAGCCCCTCTAACTGGGGTAGGGTGATATCTCATTGTGGTTTCAATTTGCATTTCCCTGAAGATGCATGACATTGAACACTTTCTCTTATGTTTATTGGCTATTTGTCTTTCTTCTTTTGAGAAGCTTCCATTCATGTCTTTTG